>NC_080041.1:104103758-104403758 GCF_012489685.1 Lotus japonicus | reverse complement strand
ACTATATTCTCCCACTCTCATAATTATTTCCTTAGTAATGATATATACACACCTCATTTTTGAAACACTTTATTTCCACCTTTTTTTTATTTCTATCTCTCTCCTTTTATCATCTATCACATCTAATACTTTCTCTCTCTTACTTTTTCTTTTCTTCCTATCTCTCTCTTCATTTCTCCTCTCTCCACCTCAAAAGAGAGGTGTGAAGATAACATTATTGTTTTTTCTAGAGCAATGCTACGTAGCCCGAGAAACAGGCACGAGAGGTGCACGAGACTCATTTTGTGGCGGTTTCAAACCGCCACAAAATTACAACTGCAAAAAAAAAAGGGCTTAATTGCACTTTTGGTCCCCCACGATTACAAAAGCCACAATTTCGGTCCCCATCAAAATTTTATTGCATGGAGCGTCCCCCACGTTATGCTCCGTTAGCAACTTTAGTCCGGACCCTCTATTCCGTTAGTTTTCAAACGTTTCTCTCTCCTAAAAAAGAATTAAAAATTAAATATTAAAATTAAAACTCATAAAACATGAATACCATCCACACCTTCAACCTTCTTCAACTTTTCCAGAACCACCAACCCTTTCCTCACCCCCACCGGCCACCACCATCACACATGTCATACCACCGCTGAACTTGATCAATATCTGGGCAGAGATCACTTCTTCACCTTCAATTTTGTTCCTTCCATTTTCCTTCCTCTTGCACCCCCCAATTTCTAAAGAACCAATCTGAAAGCTTTACTGAAATTCCTATTCAGACATACCCATTGATCTTGATCCCGATCAATCTCGATCTCGACCTCTCTCCCACAATCTCCTTGTTTCTCATTTTCATACCCATTGATCTTGTGCCCCTGCTGCTGCCCCTGCTGCTTCGGATTCTTCTTCTTTTATTCACCCACCATGCCCATGCTTCAGATTCTTTCTTCTTCCACAGCAAATACCTTTATCTCCATCTTCACCACCAATGGACCCTTTTCTTCTGATATGATCAACAACCCAGGCCAGCACCACCACTCCCCTCGTCGATCCTTCTTCACGCACATTAATGGGCTTCTGACCAACACGCATGCTTGCTTTGATGCCATCGCTATTCAGATCCAACGATTTAGCGAGGAGAAAGAGGGCTTCAGACGGAGACAAATCCAGGAAGAGAAAGCTTCGATCTGGAACAAAACCCAGGATCAAACCCCTTTGAACAAAGCTTCAACCTTTGAAGCGACAAAGCTCAGATCTGGTACTTGCATCTTTCGTTCTGGTGGCGCGGTGCGATTTGGGTTAGGGCGTTGGAGTGGCTGTGATTGTGGGAGTTGGTGCAGCATCTCGATTTGTGATTCTGGGTTTTGTAGGGAGAGGTGAAAATGGAAGAGGAGGAGAAGCGGAAGCAGAAGAAGGAGTAGAAGATGTCGTTTGAGGTTTCATCTCAAGCATGGTCATGGAGGTTCATACTTCAGAGGTTGGGGAAGAAGTTGATTTTCTGGGTTGGTGTGGGGGAGGGGTTTTTGGGTTGCTGGATTGGTGTTGAGGGAGTGAATTTTCTAAATGTTTTTTCTGGGGGGTCACTTCAATTCATCTTCATCTTAAATGTTTTTTCTATTATTTCTAGATTTGTTCTTTAATAAAAATTATTTTTTCAATTAAAAAATTCACTTCAACAAAAAACCGTTAAGTTTTAGACGGAAAACCAATTTTGCAAACGGAGGTATTCGTTGGGGACTCGTAATGCAATTGATTTTTGTTGGGGATCGAAATCGTGGCTTTTGTAATCGTGGAGGACCAAAAGTGCAATTAAGCCAAAAAAAATGAACTACAGTTTCTCGCGGTTTAAAACCGTCAAAAAATGCTTCGTACGTGGTGCACGAGAATCCACGTCGTGCCACACACCATTTTCCTTTTTTCTATGTTCTGTTTTTTAGTAAAAAAAATTAAAGGCTAATCAAATATTGCTACTTAAGGATTCCAAGACTATTAACTATTAAGTGTGAGTGGCACATGAATATATCACAACAATTGATTTAGTTGCAGACTCTTCCATATCCAAAAATTTTAGAAAGTCATTTTAAGTTTCTTAATCCTAACCATACTATGATTTTCTTTTTTTTTTCCATATCTGTAGCATCAGACGTTTAAATAGTACTACTCCTCCCTTTGTAAGCTTTATATATATTAGTTCATCAATATTGGACTAATATACCCACGTTTCTCTCTTCATTTAGAACTAGTGTTTTTACCCGTGCGCTGCATGGCGAAGTTTACTGTTGTATTTGATATGTCAATAAATACTTTAATTACAAACCATTTAAGATACTAAAAATGAAAGAACAATCATAAAAAAGATGTAGATATTCAGAGGTTTGGGTTGTATGAGCTGTGTTTTCCCGACTTTTTGTTGGCTTGATCATTGTGTTGAGTGAAGATATTCCTCATCTTTATTTTAATATATTTATATATTTCATTTTCAAAAAAATGTATATATTCAAAAAAACATTAATTCAGACACTTAATTATAGTGTTTTGTATCATACACCGATTTAACCAATATAAATACTTCGAGAAAAAAAATTGATTAACCAAAAACTTTAATTCTGCACATGTGACACATAAATAATTGTTGCCTTGAAGATGTAAATACATATATTTGGATCTATTAGATTCTGGACTTACAAAGTGATATCAAAATACATAGATAAATATAATTACTCCTAAATTTATTTTAAAATATGTACAATGCACTTAATTTATTTGAAAATATTTTTTTCTATTAGCTATAACATGAAAGTATTTTCAAGTAGAATGTTCTAACCCGTGCATAGTAGATTTTGCTCTTATTATTGAGGCATGTATCAATGCACGGCGAAGTTTACAACTGTACTTGATTTATCAATAAATACTTTGATTATAAAAGAACAATCATTATAACGATGTAGATATTAAAAAAACATAATTTTTTTTGAACTAAAAAAAAACATAAATTGAAACACTCAATTATAGTGTTTTGTTCTCATACACCGATTTAACTAATATAAAGATTTCGGGAAAAATTAATTAATTAACCAAAATCTCCAATATATAAAATTACTTGTAAGTTTATTTTAAAACTATGAACAATGCACTTAAATTAAATTATTTGAAAATGAATTTTTCTATTAGCTTTAACATGAAATTGATTTCATGCAAATTGTTCTTACCCGTGCACAGTGAATTTTGTTCTTGTGTTATATTTTTTAATAACCAATTTTAATCTCATCTTATTAATTCATATTAATTTATATATTTATAGGATCTTTTATTCTTGTGGCATATTTTTACTTAAAATAAGTTATAATAGTATATATTTAATAATAAAAATATTTAACTTATTGTTACCTTTTCATTTAACGTTAGCTATTATCTTATTTTTTATTAAGGCCAGTATATTACCAATTTAAAATAATCAATAAAAATAATAAGTATATCAAAATTGGAATTTATTAGAAAATTATTTATAATTCTACAACGTAATCTTGTATCCCAAGTTACATATAGTAATTTTCAACTTATAATGAGAATCTGATAAAAGCTTATTCAAAGGATTGAAACTTGAAAGTGGTTCAGGTTCCGAATGAATGTTATGCATTGTGGAAACATTAAAGGCCAATATAAAGTATATAGAAATTTGAATTTTAAATACAAAATTTCTAAAGGGAGAAGACGAAAGAGCTGGCCCAGATTTAATGAGGAAGACAGTGGGTGAGAGAAAACGAAGGAGAGAAGAAGTTGGAAGAGAGAAGAGAAGAGGTAGAGTGATTTCAAGAAGTGGTGATTGAATAAAATAATGGCAAAAAAGGAGGTAGCAAACAACATGTAACAAATTTAATTCTAAATATTCAATCAATTTTCAAAACGAAAAAATTACATATAAAATATTGTTGTTAAACTGTTCGCCTTAGTGAGCATTGAGCTCCAAGGTAGTAGTAATCCATATATAAAAGAGAACCAATGGATTAGTTCTTTAAGATGCAAGCAAACCGTTTTTGAAGGGATGATTTTCATCTTTCCCTTACCTTTTTTGTACACAACTAACTTCCTATCTATAACTCAATAATGTACTTAAAGAAAGAAAAAACTCATACGAAATTCACAGCTCACATAACCCGAACATAATTTATCATAATTGAGTATCACTCAATCAGCCCCTATAAAATGCACTCCACTTCAAATCTTCTACACATCAAACACATTATTTCACTTGATTATCATAACCATTCACTTGCAATTAATCCTCTAAAAACAACAAAGCAATTTCAATTTAGACAAATGATGCCTGCAACAATAATGAAGCTCGGATCATGCTTCTAATGACATGGAGATGAGGCGCTGTGAATTATATGAGCAAAATATGAAACATTGGTAATCAGAATTAGAAGCATGAAGGAGTACTTGTTTTTGCAAATAAATTAAAAAAGAGAAAAGATTTGAGTATTGAAACAAAATAGCACCAGCCAATAAATTGAAGAAATAACAATAAACCCCTCAAAATCCCATTGGAGGATCTACTTAAGCATTGCCAATTGAAACAAATGACAATGTGACAGTGTTCAAAATTTGAGGTATCCGACAATGTTCAAACTCTCCTCTCGTTCAACTATTTTGCTGCTAAAAGACCCATTGAGCAATGCCAATCAATTTTTCTTCTGCAATAAGGATTACATTATAAACCTGCAAACCATTCAAATCAAAGAGGATTAGAAGAAAACAAATTAATTTTCTACACATTGTTTACATACTAATCATTTCAAGAAAATAATCAAGAGTCAACTAACAGGAATTTATTGCAGCTTATTTGCATAACTGAGACTACTAATCAGTCCACTAAGTGTTTTCTTTATCTTTCTCATATCTAACAACCTTGAAAACTGAACAGGCTTTTGCAGCAATTAAGCTAAAAATGTTCAGAGCAGTGAGCATTTTCCCCATAATACCTGGAGGGTATAATCAAGAGCGTTATCATCCCTTTAAACCAATATGAAACATAAACCAACCAATTGAATTTTAACCTCTCCAACATGGAGGTTGGAAATTAAATTACTCATCTACTTTGACCACAAAACAAAAAGCCAAAAAATGATTTGATAGACCACCAACGAAAATTAACCTAATGAGATAAACAAATCCAAAAAAAATTCATGGAAAAGACTTGAGAAAAGCTCAACCTGACAATTCATGAAGGAAATGAGTTACCATAAGAGATAATACTTAAAAGAAACAATATGAACTTACAACTAATTTGAAACTAATCAGTCAAAACAATAATCAGTCATAAAGTATGTGGGAAAAAAATAGGGAGCATTGAAGGGAAAAGAATAACCAGTCATAAAACTTTCTTAAATATCACAAACTAAAAAAAAGTACAGAAGTTGTTACTCCCAGACCAGAAAGCAAAGGGACAAATGTACACTGCAACTAAAAAAAATCAAGAATCTCAAAGGAGACATATAATATTGCAATCAATGAATCCAACTTAAAAAAACTGAGCAGTAGCTGCACTCCATGACCTGTCGACACCAAAGAAGACCTTGTTAACACATGTTTCAACAGGACCAGCCAATAAATTATAGAAAAAACAAAATAAAAAAATCAAGATGCTTCTAACACAGGATTTGAGGAAACAAATATGTTCCACAACTTCTCTCAGCTTACGCGGAGAGAGATCGTTGCTGCCCAGAAAAAAAAATGTCGATAAAAAATCCAAAGGAAAAGGGATTCACAAAACAATTGAATAGGTAGAAGAAAAAGTGAAGCAGAAAGAGAAGAGAGAGGATAGCACATACGGGGAGAGGGATCGTTGCTGCACCAAGGTTGAATTGATTCCTTGGGCAAAGAGGCACGGGGAAGCTTCAGAGAGAGGTAGGAACGCGAATGCAATTTAGGGATTGAGAGAGGAAGTTTCACCAGGAGTGGGGGACTGCAAACGCGACAGAGAGGGGGAGGGGAAGCAGACGGATGATGACGGCGGCAGTGGAGGGACTCGAAGTGGTGGAGAAGAACTCGTGTGGGTGAAGCCAAGTGAGTGAAAGCGGGGGATTGTGGGGACACGTGTCACTTTGTGGTGCATTGTGGGGGAATAAAATATTGTAATTTATTCCTTGGAAAGCGGGTCCTTGAAAAGTTAGTGATTTAATATAAGTATAGATAGATAGATTGTGCAGTTTAAATTATCTTGGAAACGGTACATAGTGGAAAATCAATTATTGTAATTGATAAAAACTATGGAGTATTAACATCAGGGTAATATTGGAAAAAATTATTTAATGTTACCTTGAAATTGTCAGTGGACAGATGTATAAGAACAAAAAAAAAAATTCTCAAAGTGGACGGTTATATAGAAATGGAGGTAGTAGTTCATTAACAGATTATTCTCATACATTTTATTAATATTGATGATTTTCTTTTCTATTTTTTTTTTTGTAATAACAAATTCAAATTGACCTCTATTTTATACTCTCTTTCTCTGTTCCTAATTATAAGACATAGTTTTAGATTTTTCTTGTTTCTAAATATAAGATTTTTTACAATAATCTAGTAAAAAGTATTAGACTCTTCCATATATACTTCTCACATTAATTGTGTGTTTTCAATTCTAAAGTTTTAATTACCCCTCACCATTAATTAGTGAGAGAAAATGACAAAGGGTAAATATGGAAGAATGTATGCATTTTTAAAAAATAAATACACTAATTAGACACATTTAATGTTTTTTTAATAAGCGCAATTTTTTTATATTAGGTCTTATAATTAGGAACAGAGAGAGTAGATGAGAAACAAAGTTAACTCTTTTTCTACACAACGTAATTGTTTTTTTTTTTAACTCACAATATAATTGTTACTCTCTTTATTCTTTATTATTTGTCACGTTAAAATGTTGATACATATATTAAGAAATAATATTAATGTTTATCGTTTTTATTAAAATTACTCTTCAAATTCTCTTTTATCAAATTTAGTCATTATTCTTCTTCCTCCTCGTCCTTTCTCCCACCATTTTTTTTTTTCTGGTGAACCACTCTCATCACGTCCTCCATTATATTCCCAGTGTTGTTGATGGTTCCAACAACAAAATGGTTTTTCCTAATAGACAGAGCTACACATGGATGATGGGTCAACTAATGTCAACATGTTCTATTAAAAAAAGAAAATATTATAGCAAAATTAACTTAAACATTAGTTTTTGATACATCGAAAAACTAATTAATTTAAACATTATACATGGCTTGTATTATTTTTTAACTTTATATTAGTATGAATTTATTTATAATTTAAGTTCACTAAATTAATTATTATATATATATGAATAATATTTAGATTTCATTAATGATAACATTTCATTTATGTTGGGCCAGATTAGTGAGCTTAGCTTAAAATCTGCTACTAATTGTTATTTTCACAACAAATGTTAGTTATTAGTAAATTAGTACCGACTCATCACCTGTAATTATCCTTAGCGTGAGCTACCCACCCTCCCATCCCAATAGTTGTATTCATACCAATAGCATTGGCAAGTTGCCAATGACATTAGTAAGTTGCCACACTCGTAGTTGTAGATGTAGTTTTAGTTTTAGTTTGTATAAATGTACGCGTTTAGCCTAGCATTATAAATACCTAAACTTGTGATTGAATAAGATGAGAAAGTTTACAACGGAATTCAATTTCGTTCTCCAATTTGTTCTAACAAAAAGAAGAACTATGAAGGTTTGATTTTCTAATTTGATGGCTCAACTAGTCAAGTCAACTACAGTAAACATCACAACAGAATGAAGAGAAAAATGGGTATTAAAGGAAAAAGAGGAAAGGGAAAACCTTGTGATGAGAGAATTGAGTATCTCAAAAGAAGCTAGTCTCAAACGCGTCAACCGAAATCTGATCCGGAAGGTGAAATTGATTATGCATGAGTATCCAAACATATCTCTTTGGGCGGGATCCGCGTTTGACTTCTCAAACGTGATTCCAAGAGCTTCAAACGCGTTACCAAACACACACTCGTTTTTACCTAAATTCTCTTAATTCTTCCATGATGTGAGTGTGATAAGAGTGTGCATTTTATTGCTTAAAAAAGGGTGCCCACTAGAGTGGGGAAGTAAGAAACTAGTCCACCGGTGGACCAAGGGTCTTTTTAGTAATTTACCTATTTAAAAATATTAAACCCTAAATCTTTCTCCCCTTCACCAGATCTAGACGGTTAGACCCACAACACCAGATCAAATCCTCCCTCCTCTACCAGCACGCAGGACCTCAAAACTCTCATCTCCTCCGCCATAACCAACCAAGATACAAGAATCCACCCACTGCCGTCATATAGCTGCCTAGGAGCCTAGGGCTCAAACTCAGACAAGAACAAGTTCATCTTCATCTTAACCAAACTCACAAATCAAACTCTGTACCAAAAAAAACGCAGAAAGTGTGGGAGATTCACGGTCTGATGTAGGGGTTAGGAGAGAGGATTGGATGATTTCTGGGTTTGTCCAGGTCAGAGTTGTATTAACAAGAGGAAAGTTAGGGTTTGGAAAGGGGGCAGCCTGAAATTGATGGATAGGTCCCTCTTTTCCATGATCTGACTTTAGATTCGAAGAGAGAAGGTCGAGACCTTCGAGGAAGTGTCTTCCTTTTTCAGTAGAGCTCGCCTGAGAAGACGACCGGAGACGGCGGAGGCATGACGGCGAAGCGGCGGAGACAGCAAAGGGGCCAGTGATGCTTCTTCTCCTCGCGTTGACGGTCGTCATGGTAGTGGTTTCGTGGCCAAACGACATCAGAGTGTACGGGAAAACGCGTTTTCAGGTCGCCGGAGTTTGCCAGAAAACTGGGTTTCATGGCGGAGCTTTTTCCTCTTCGTGTTTCCTCTGTTTCTTCACCATAACTCAGTGTCGATTGAAGCCACGGTGGTCTCTTTGTTGATTTGCGCCACTGTTAAATGTTACTGTGGGAAGTGGGTTGTGCTCTCACAGGGATTTCTGCCAAGAATATAGTGCCACCACTAGATTTAACCCCAAGCTTATGTATTTTTTGGAATTATTTTGAGTTTTCTGTATGAATTGATTTTTGGAATTGATTTCTGGTATGTATTTTGAGATTGCTTCAGATCTGATTATTTTGATTTCCGGAATTTATTTTGGGATTGCTTCAGTTGTTTTGGAATTGACTTCTGGAAGTTTATTTCTGTTTCCTCTTAGAATAAATCAGTTTATTTAGGGGTGTAATCGGACCGGATTGGTTCGGATTTAGGGTGGTTAAATATCCGAACCAATCAAACATGTTCGGTTTGGGTTGGTTCGGATTTCATGATTTTTACTTTTAAAACCGAACCAAACCAACCCGATCTCAATTGGATTGGTTCGGTTCGGATGGTCGGATTCTAAATAAAAAAATATTATTTGGAAATATGCATGAAAATTATTCTAAAAACGTGCAAAATTATAAAAAATATAGAAAAATCCAATATTTTTAAAGAACATAACATTCAATAATGACATAATTCATATAATCCAAATAAAACTAACATCTCTAATATCATTTCAAAAAAAAAAATCTCTAATACAAATATAAATATGTAATGTAATGAGTTGAAAATGTTTGAGTTTAATGTAAGAAAATTCTCAATTCATTGGGTTGGTTCGGATTGATCGGTTTTTCAATCCCCAAATCCGATACTCGAACCGATGGTGATCGGATTTAGTAAAAAAAATCCGAACCAAACCAATGATCCAATCCAATCCACCATAATGTGTTCGGATCGGATCGGTTTGATCGGATTCGCGGATCGGACCATACCCGCTTACACCCCTAAGTTTATTTGTGAAATTATTTGTGAATGATGATGGAGGGATTGAAGGATGCATGGTTTGGCTTTGGCTATGGAGGTCTTGACAATGGACTGGTGGTTGAATTCCCTGGGAAAGTAAAGGAAGGAGAGGAAGAGAGAGAAGTGTATAACACTTTACATTTTTACCTTTTTAGTTTTCAAGAAATCCTAACCGTTGATTTAAAAAATATTTCAAGATTCTCTAATCCAATAGTATTTAGGGGTGGTCCACTGGTGGACCAGTTTCTTACTTTCCCACCTAGTGGGCACCTTAAAAAAGCACGTTCAACTCAACGCTTCACTCACATATTGGAAAGTCTTAAGTAACCACAACGCAGCCTATATAGTAACCCTCTCTATGCATAGAACACTCACAGTCACACCCTCTATGCCCTAGTGAACTGAAACGTTGAAGAACAAGATGATGATGATGAAGGTGAAGGAGGATCTCAACTGCGTTCTTCCTCACGATTTGATGGTTGACATTCTGCTAAGGCAACCAGTGAAGTCTCTTATGCGCTTCAAAGCTGTGTCTCCTACATGGCGCTCTTTCATTTCAAATCCCCATTTCGCCAAAGCCCATTTTCACCTAGCTGCTGCACCCACCCACCGTCTCCTTCTCAACAGAATCAACCATGATTCTGATGTTGAATCACTGGATTTACAACCATCACTTGGCAACCCTTCTGCTGTTGTAACCCTCAAATTCCCAGCCCCATATTTTCGTACCTTGGGTTCTTGCAGAGGGATTCTTCTCTTAGCCAAGAAGCTTGCTCCATCATTGGATGATCTCATTGTATGGAACCCTTCAACTGGTTGTCACAGAAAAGTTCCACTTTCCTATGATCACTGGGATTCATGGTATGACCCATTATTAACCCCAAATATTTCACATTTTGATTTGTTATCTAGTTCTCTGTATTGTTTTAGGGATGGCCCATCAACCCACACAATCCCACCTTATTATTTGTTAGACAGTGATCTGCATGGTTTTGGGTATGACCCATCAAAGGATGACTACTTGTTTGTTCTAATAAGATTGGGTGAATTTCATCCTTCTCAGGTGACTAATCGAATTGGGGTTTTGTCTTTGAAAACCAATGTACCCTCCTTTTATGGTGATCAAGTTGAGTATATGGCAATTGGTGGACCTTGGACACTAACTGGTTTGTATTTGAATCAGACCCTGCATTGGGTGGTTACATCTGAGGAAATAGACTGTGTAATCATTGCATTTGATCTGCTGGAAAGGAGTTTGACAGAGATTCCTTTCTCATATGAGTTGAATGAGAAATTGGTGAGTTATGCTGGATATCATTTGGGTGTACTGGGAGGATGTCTTAGTCTATGTTATTCGGCTGAAGGTGTAAATTTTCCGGAGGAAGGTCATTATGACTATGAAATGACTGAGATATGGGTCATGAAAGAGTATAAAGTGCAGGATTCTTGGACTAAAACTTTTGTTATCTCTGTTAATGCCCCCAAGCGCTTTTTGCCAATATGGTCCATTGAAGGTGGTGGTGTTTTGGGAGCAGATGACACTGGAGGATTGCAGAAATATAATGATGAAGGGGAACTGCTTGAGAGTCATGCATATGGAATTGATGACAAATTTTCTCTGAAATATTTTGATATGTATAAAGAAAGCCTACTAACACTCCCTGGTGGTGACTTTGAGGAAGGAAATGAAGATGCCTGACAAGTAAGCATTTGTCTCCTACCCCTTTTATCTTTTTGTTCTAATTCAACTTTCATTTTGAAAAAAATTATGAACTATATGTAGAATGTCTGGTACATGAATGGGAAGTGGCAAGGAAAAATGAATATATTTGATGTCTTGTTTACTCAAAAAAATCAAAGGCAATTTGAATGGACAAGTGTTTGGGCTAAAACAATTAGCATTTCCAATTAGTCAGTATTATTCGAAGATAAAATCTTAGAATGTGTCAAATAAGATTTATATTCATGTTTCTTGCTAGCCACAAAATATGCAAGAGCATTTTATATACTTTCCTTGATGTATAATGTATTAGTTTTTCTTCCAATGATGATATCGAGCCTGTTTGGTTTTCAGTTGGGTGAGTGTGAAAGCACATTCACTCAACCCAACAAGTGCATTCCGTTGGCTGAATGTGCATTGGAAATCCTGATCTCGAATTCCAATGCTTCAAACGGACTTTCTAACTGAAAACCAAACATGCACGATATTGCTAGTGTTAGAGTGTCCTACATGATTATCTATCAACTTTAAAGATGGAGCTGGAAATGGGTTTGACAGTAAGTATTTGTTAAATTTTAGTTGGAGTCATTACATGCACTACAAAAAAAAAAAAAGTTATTTAGTGGGGTTTTTTTTTTCATTTAGTGGGGGTTTTCAACCCCCGCGAGTTACTTAGCGGGGGTTTTGAAAAATCCCGAAGTTACACTCCCCACAAATTATTAGCGGCGTTTTTTAGCAAACCCTGGTACCTGCATATGCATTTAGCGGGGGTTTTAAACCTCCCTTATCCGCAAGCTTTTTTTAACGGGAGTTTTCAACCTCCCTTAAATGCAAGAGATTATTTACAGCTTTAAACCTCCCTTGGCTACTTATTTTTAACATCATTTAATTGCGGAGTTTACTTGTTAACCATTTAAAGAGGTTTTCTAAACATCCTACAAATATTAATATTTAAATGCACATAATATGAATTAATAAAGCTCTATTGCTCTTGATAAGAAAACAAAAAATTGCTCTGGATAAGAGTAACAATACTGCATAAAGAAAGAAATACCAAAAGATATTTGATTGACTCTACAAGTAAAGATTGAAAAGAAGTAGCAGCCACCTTAGAATCTTGCTTCTCTTCCCTTCCTTTTGCGCAGCTCCTGTTTGCTTTCTTGCATTTATCCTGCAAATCATTCTCAGGAATTTCAATCTGCTTCATAATATATAAAAAGTTACTAAAAATGAGATTCAAGGAGAACATTTCATTCTGCAACTGCCAAAATTATCCTCAGTCCATGGAAAACAAATTTCATAGCTTACTTAGTCATGATCTCATAGGAAGAAAAAAAAATACAAAAGCTCACTTCTCCCACCCCTTGTGCAGAATTAGTAGCATAACCTCAGACATTCAAACAAAAATTGACATATAGCAAGCCAAATGTGAGGAAACAATGAACTAGCAATAGATTGAAAATCAAATCATACAAATTTGTAAGCCGTAATCGGCACATATTTCCCGTATAAAACAAAATTCATGAAATTCTCAAAGGATACAAATTTCCCATTACTCTGTCAAGATGAATATTCCAAACTGAAAAATATAGACAATTAAGTTCCGCTCGGTTTTCTTTGGAGTTTGGATTTTCTTTTCTTCTCTTACATGCTTTGCTTCTTTTCTTCTTCCTCATTTCATTATGGGGTAGGGGTTGGTAAAAAAGCTAGATAGATACATTATACAACACCTCATCAATCATCATCTAAATATCAAGCATAAATGTATCATGAACCAACCTGAATAACATTTATAACTTGCTTGGTTGCCCATCCAAATAGAGTAATATCAATTAGGAAAGAAATCAATGCTATATTTTGGAGAGTACTCCATACAACCTGAAAATGAAAGCTTGAGAAACTGAGATTATAGCAGGAAACTTTCTAGAAACCTTACAGATAAGTAACAACAGTAGAAAGTAGAAACAAAGAGAGAAAACTTACAGCATAGGTAGTCTTTTCTTGCACGATATATCTTGTCCTGTCAGCTATTGCTTACAGCATAGGTCGATACACATCTTCTATAACAGGTAAAAAAAAAAGAAGGAAAAGAAAGTAAGCTTAAAATGTAAATTTAGTTGGAGAACCACTCTAGCCAAATTTAGTAACTGACAAATCCTACAAATTGAGCTAAAATTAGCAGAGACTAGAGAAGAAGGGGCAAGTGATTGTATCCTAAGATGGACATAAGATGAACTACACACCAAAAACTAACCTTCTCAAAGCATGTATCTCATTTTTCTAGAGAAATTACACTAAAACCACTTCAAAAGTCCATCTTCTAAAGTGTCATGAAATTTTTAGTATCATTTAAAGTCCCTAACATTTTTTAAATCACATTAAATCCTTCCTCTTCCTCCTTCTTCTTTCTCTTCCACATTCATTTTATTCCTCCATTTTCTTCCGTACAACTTACCTAGATCATAATCCCCAAACCAAAAACTCTGATCAACTTCATCTTCTTCCTTTAAATCAACCCACAATTATTGACCCCCCCCCCCTTCCTCCAAACTTTGCTGTCAACGTTGAACTTCTTCTTCCTCTTCGTCCATCTTCTTCCCTAAAACCAGACCACCATGATCTCATTTCTGTATGCCTCATCCTCTTCCAAATCACAAGGTCGTGCAAATGGCTACGTGAGATGTTTTAACTTGAATGGAAGTTTTGCGAAGTATGGGAGTGACAATGGCGAAAAAATTTAGTAGGATTAAAATTGATGTGAAAAAATTCACGTGTTCATGATGCTCATCACGAGAACAATTTTCTAGTGAAAACTAATGACACATATTCACAATGATTTAATTTGATTAAAAAAATTCTCATAGATAATATTTAAAGATATTTTTCAACGAGATTTTATAAAATCAGAGATCTAAAACATATTTAATCCTAAAATTTAAATGAATGCAATTTTTTTTTCAATTTATAACTTTTTCTATATCCGTAGAGGGAAATAATGAAGAAATGTTAGAAAAGTGGTAACATCAAACAAAAACGCTTTCTATTCTAAGAAGGTAAATACTACCATACCACAATTGTATCATACCTTAGTGATGTGGACCAATAGGAGTTGCTTTGACCGTAAACTTTGACTTCTTTATTTTTCTTTTTAAAAAATAACGAAAAACAGAAGAAAAAAATATATATTTGTATTAATTATGTTATGGTCCTAACATTTTTGTAATTTCGTTAAGTGGTAATCCAATTTCATGAAATTTATTTTTTGTGCGTTTTAGGGTTTTCACATTCTGAAAAAGAGATTAAGCTTTATCTTAACCCAAAAATTCATCCTTCATCATCATCTTCTTCATCAACATCTCCCTTACCAAAGTCAAAACCCCATTGAACCGGGAAAGATGAATCGGAGTGCTTCAGAGTGGGCTTTTCAGTAGTTTCTGAAGGAAGCTTCTTCTTCTATGGCGGCTGAACAACCTTGTTCTTCTACTTCTCCTTCTTCCTCTTCTTCATCTTCAATGGTTGATGTCAAAAATAAAAATGATCCAACCGTTCCAGTTCTTATTGATTCTGAGGATTACCATGCTAATCTCAAGACCAAGCTCAATCTTGCTTGTGCTGCCGTGGCTATGACTCGGGTATGTATGCCTTGGCTTGATGATTTTTCCGTTCTATCATTTTTGCCAATTCTTCTAGCCCACATGTTGTTTGTTATTATGCTTAGTCCAAAATCAATAAGAATGATGATTTTTCTGTTTAATGCGATCAAGTTGTTTCATTTGAATCTAAAGGCGACTCTTAGCACTTCAGAGCTTGGATTCAGTGGCCATCAAAGCTCTAAACAATGATTTGACCTTGGATTTAGGAAGAGGAGATCAAGAGCTTCGAGAAATTGGCCTCCTTTCTCAAAACAAAGCTCGCCGGAGAAGACGGCGGCGGCGGCGGTCGCCGAAGTGATAGTGGCCGATCATCGAATCGATTGAGGGGTTTTGTTGCGGACGGTGAGGGGAGTTCAATGGTGGTGTTGGTTTTTCCAAAAACTGAATGGTTCGCCGGATATCGGGTGAAAGGTGGCGGTTTTAGGGTTTTGTTTTTCTCCCTTGCGACGGCAGTGGTGGTGCGTTCGCGACAGAGGAAGGGCATGGTGGTAGCGGTTGCCATGGAAGGAGAAGAATATGAGGTTGATGTGTTTTTGTTGCAGAGGAAGTAAAATGAAGAAGAAGATGGTAGTGAGGGAGGAGAGGAAAGGTCGAGTGGAAAGGAGAGAGTGAGGGTTATTCTTAATTGATACATTAACTGAGGACTATTCAGTAAATAATGAAATTAAAAATAATATTTATTTCATAAAAAAAATAAAAGGAGAAAATGATTAATTAATGCCACCTAGTTGATTCTAATTGGTCCCTATCATTTCATGTATCATACCCAAATTAAATATTGTGGTATGGTAGCAAGTACCTTCTAACAAAAGGAACCAGGGATTTGGGTTTGGCACCCCACCCTTTAGGCTACGCGCCCCAGCATTTTTTTTTTATTCCAAAACTACTCATCGGTAAATGATTTGCCGATGTCAAAATAACAATCGGTAAATGATTTACCGTTATTGTTCCTCAGTATGAACACCTTTATCCCATTACCCAGAACACGAAGAACAATATCGGTTAATCGTTAACCGATTCTTATATTGATATCGGTATATCATTTACCGATTGGTAATCTGGCAGTTTGATCACCTTTTCACCATTACTCCTCCCTCCACCAACCCCTCCACCATTACTCCTCCCTCCAACAACCCCCCACCAGCCCCCCATAACTCGCCCAAACTACCTTATTCTACCATTACTCCACTCCTCCCTCACATTTCACCTTCCCACCACCACCACCATCTCCACATTTCCACCACCACCACCACCACCACCAAGGGAAAGCTTTTAACTTCTGGTAAGTGGTGTTAGCTTTGGTACTTTATTTATAGTTAGTTGTTAGTTTAAGTAGTTAGTTTAGTTAGTTAAGTTGGTAATTTAGGCTGCTGAATCGTGAATCGAATCGGTAAATGAATTGCCGTTAATGTATCGGATTATGATTTACCGTTATTATACCGGAATTTGATTTACCGTTATAGGGTCGGTTATTGATTTACCGTTTTTGTTCCAGGGATGACAGAGTCCTTTTTCTTTGGTGAATCACAATTGATACATGCTGCTGGATTGGAAAATGATAATCCAGAGGAGCAACCATCACTAGCTGAACCTCCGATTATATCTATAGATGTCTCTCATTTGTATCATACTGATCAGGTACTCATTGCACAAATTTTTGCATGCTTTGTTTGCTTTGTTTATGCCTTGTTTTATGCCTTATGCCTTGTTTATCCTGAAACAGCGTTTCCCTTTGAAAGATGATCTTATGAAATGGGTTCGCGACATTTCTATGGCAAATAATTTTGTTTTTGTGACAACAAAGTCTGATAGTGGTGCGAAGGGAAGAAAAGAATATGTCATTCTGGGGTGTGAGAAGCATGGTGCGTATATTCCCTACAGAGAACCGGATCTTGTTGAAGGAACGTCAACACAAAAGACAGGTTGTCCTTTTAGGCTAAAAGGACGACGTACGAAAGATGATAAAGGTTGGTGGTTGAAGGTGATGGACGGTAGACACATCCATCTCGCAGCTGAGTCACTAGTTGGCCACAATTACGCTGGTAGACTGAATAGTGAGGCGAAGGAGGACGTGATAAATCAGGCTAAGACTTGGGTTCCACCTAGAAAGATGTTGGCGTCCTTGAAGGAAAAAGATCCTTCAAACTTGACTACCATCCAACAAATTTATGGTGTTTGCAAGCGGTTCAGACAATCCGTTCGTGGGTCACTGACAGAGATACAATACTTGCTGAAGAAGTTGGACGGTGAGAAGTATGTTCACTTCGAACGAAATGAACCCGGATCGGAAGTGATTAGAGATATATTTTGGGCTCATCCGAATGCCGTCAAACTTTTCAACACATTCCCATATGTAGTGATCATAGATTGCACATACAAGACCAGCAAATACAAACTACCCTTGCTCGAGATTGTTGTCCTGACCTCCACGGATAAAACATACTCAATAGCATTCTGTTACATTGGCAGTGAGACCACAGAGGACTACATTTGGGCATTGGAGTGTATGAAGTCTCTGATTTCCGACCAATCCAGGTTTCCTAGAGTGATTGTGACGGATAGAGATCTTGCTTTATTGAGTGCTGCTTCAGAAAGCCTTCCCACCACCACCCATTTACTATGCTTGTGGCACATCAACAAGTGTGTTTTGGCAAAGTGCAAAGAGTATGTTGGCACGGATGATTTTGCTCAAGAGGTTATGGACAAGTGGGCCGAATTGGTAGATGCTCCAACAGTTCCAGAATTTGAAGCTCATTGGATTGAATTGTTTAACATGTGCAAGCATAAACACAAGTTGAAATTTGCCACTTATTGTTCTACTACATGGTTGGTCCACAAGCAGAAATTTGCCAAGGCATGGACAAATCATGTGATGCATTTTGGAACAACAACAAGTAACAGGTACAAAAATTATGTTATGACTTGTTATATGTATTTCATTTCATAGATTATTACAATATTAATTCTTACATGTGCGTTGTTGGTTTGCAGGGCTGAAGGTGCACATGCCAGCTTGAAGTTGATGTTGCGGAACAGTAAGGGTGACCTGGCCACATCATGGAATGCGTCGCATAGTTTGACCACCAATCGCCACACTGAGCTCAGAAGAAGAAGAAGACTCCTCGCCACTAAGCTCAGAAGAAGAAGAAGACTCCTCGCCACTAGGCTCAGAAGAAGATGTCTCCTGACGAGGTAACTCAGCCATCGGAGACAACGGAGCAGGGTCCAGCTCAGCCGGAGCCCTAGTAGCAGACGGAGCGGGGGTAGCTGACGGAGCCCCGACCGGAGTAGCAGATGGGGATGGAGACGGAGCTGAAGCCTCTACCGCCTGAGTGGCTGCAATATGGTCGCTGCGCCTGGTAGAAGCATGCAAGCGCTCGTGTCGATCCGCTGGATCCTCACTAGTAGAAGCATGTCGTGACCTCTTCCTCCCGCCCTTCATTCTCGCTATCTGTGCAAAACAAACAAATTTAACAATACTTGTCATAATAAGTAAAGCATTTTCACATATGAGCATATCATTTGAGTCATTTTTTAACTTAATCAGGAAATTTCCCATCAATCGTTTAGCAACTAACCATAGGAAAAGGAAAATATAGAGAATTAGTTGTTAGTTTGCATGTGAATGTGATTAAATTAAATTTTTAGCTGTGTTAAGGTCAAGCAACCATCATCACAAGCAAACAAAAACAATAAACAACTTTCCTAATTACAACACATGAAGCATATGATTTGAGCGCTTAATCTTTTCCAATAAACAATAAACAATAAACAACTTTCCTAATTACAACACATCAAATCTATCTTGATCTTTTCCAATTCACAACAAATCAGCAAAGTAATCCTGGAAGCTAAATACATGCCATGGTTAAATATTGGAAATAAATTTTGGAAGTCTGCACTGTCATACTGTCATATCGGAAAATCATTTTCCATTACCATATCGGAAAATCATTTTCCATTATCATATCGGAAATTGATTTTCCGATATTACAGTAAACCCAGAAACAGACCCAAATGCACCCCACTCGTGCCCGTACTCGTTTCATGGAATTTCAGGCAACAAAACCTACCTCTAATCATCAATCAACTACCCTAGTGTTCAACCATTGACCTAATTCAAACTTCAAATGTGAAAATCATTGAAATCAAAACTTACCTTTTGAATGTAATGGAATGGGTCTTTGTGGGAGCTTTGATGATGATTAGAACCGACCTTTGAGATGATTGAAGTGGTGGAACCGAGCTTTGAGAGAGGATGCGATTGAGGGAGGGAAATTTGGGTTTTGAAATAATGGGTTTCAAAACCCAAACTGTCGTGTTTATATGTTTTAAACACGATCGGTAAATGATTACCCGTTATAGAGTCGGGTAATCATTTACCGTTTTTAATCAACTGGTTTTCTGGTAATTTCGCCCCCCAAGGTGGGGCGGGGGCCTAATGGGTGGGGTGTTAAACCCAAAACCCAAGGAACCAGAACCATTGCAATTTCAATCTCAGTTCAGTACACTCTCTTCTCTTCTTCCGCCGCGACTCCATTGCCGGCCACTCCCATTCTTCACCAAGCTTCCATTCGCGCTACCTCGTTTGCTCGCAGCCAACCCACTCTTCTGCTACTGTAATATTGAAGAAGAAGCAGCATGAAGAACGAGAATCCGAGAATCACCGCTCTGCCTCACGAGTTAATCGTTGAAATTCTGTTGAGGCTACCGGTGAGGTCTCTCGTTCGCTTCAAAACCGTTTGTAAGTCGTGGCTTTCTACCATTTCCGACCCCCAATTCGGTAAATCCCATTTTGACCTAGCTGCTGAACCTACTCACCGTCTTCATTTGATGTAGATGCATCGCTTAACGATGATTCTGCTGTTGTAAACCTCAAATTCCCACCCTACACTGCCCCCAGTTTTCTGACTTTAGGTTCACAAAAATGATGGGTCCATCAGCTAGTGATCTCATTATGTGGAACCCTTCAACTGCTGCCCACAGATAAATTCAAGCCACCTATGCTGACTGGGATTCCTGGTATGACCCTTCAACCCGTCTCCGACAAGGAATTCCACCTTATTTTGATGGTTTCGTGTTTCGTTTTCTCTATGGTTTTGGGTATGACCAGTTCAAGGATGAATATTTGCTTGTTCTAATCCGATTGGGTGATGTTTATGAATCTCAAGTGATACAGAGTAGCAATAACAGCTTCACTGTTTGTGTGCAATATGTTGGACCTGAAGTGAAGTCTTCAAGGCCTCGAATTGAGGTTTTATCTTTGAATACTAATGTACCCTCCTTTTATTATGATGATGATGTTGAATATCTGGAACCCGGATTTGAGTCCCAATGTGGGTTTTTCTTGGATAAGTCCCTACATTGGTTGGTTAAATCCAAGGCTACACAGCTTCATCTAGTTCTTGCTTTTGACTTGGTGGACAGAAGCTTATTGGAAATTCCTCTTTCGCCTGATTTGGCAGCAAAATTGGCAATTTATAAAAATGGTTATTTAAGGGTGCTGGGAGGGTGTCTTAATGTGGGTTACTCAAGTGGAGTTGATGGCCATGAAGTGGCTGAGATATTGTGTTACAATGTTTTACACAATGTGAATTCGTATGCAACCCTTCTTAAATGCATTTGATGAAACTTTTCTTTTCTTGGCCAAATTACCCTATACAGGAGTTGAGGTCTTTCCGTCCCTCCAGTTCTTACCATTCGAGTAATCTTTTAGGGGCGCATTTGATGAAACATAAATGAGTAATGTATACCTATCCTTTGGGGACGCATTTGAAGGGAAAATTACTTGTTAAGAGGAACGTCTTTGAGTAACTTATAAAGTACAATAATTGATTTTGATTTTTGAGGAAAATAAAGTAGATCCAAACATACTATACGAACTATTAATAATAATAGCGATGTGCTTGAGGACTCAATGAATGAAGAAAACTGTAAAATGAAAATGGCCAATGGGTTTTTAAGAGCATTGCTCGATGTGCTTGAAGACTCATAGAATGAAGAAAACCGTAAAATGAAAATGGCTAATGGGTTTTTAAGAGCATTTCTCAACAGTCAACACATAACAAAGTAAAAGAAAAATAGTAAGTTTTCAAATGAACGTTGATTCATATTAACTTTTTTTTGGGCATTATCCAAGATATCCCAACAGTCTTAACAGTAGGAGACCAGCAACAAACCTCACTTTGTACTTCTTAATTGAGTTTAATAGTACTATGTTTATGTTTCTTGTGGATCGAATGAGTATATGAAGTGTTGAAAGACTCAATGAGATGATTTCAGAATTTTACAATCGCAGGAAGATATCCACTGAGTTTCAGCAGGGTAATATGTCACTGTTTATCCAATTATAGGTTGTCTAGAGAAATTACACCCTCTCACAATGCGGGTATGCAAGTCAATGTTTTGGTGCCTTATTGCTGACAGGAAAACACAGGAACCAAGATCATGTAGTCTGGTCCTTTGTTTTCATCACTAATATATTTCAATAGTAATTCAACAAGAAATGTAATTGAACTTTGTTATGGAACTGAATCCATATTTTTAGCTAAAAACTCAAATCAACTGAAATTTATCTCTCAATGAACATTAGGACATACAAAAAAAAATCTAATGTGATAATATAAATGACAAGCTTCACTGTGAAACACCCAGCCATTTTGAGAAGTTGTCGAATTCTGTATAATCTGAATCTGACACCATGGTGTGATACCATGCTTTTCCTGCAGCCTTGATGGCAGAAGCTTCCTCCTAAAAGAAACAAGAAAAAAAATGTCAATACAGAACTGACAAAATTGAAATGCACAATATAACAGATCACACAGCATAGAGAAGATATGGAATGGCTAAACCAACACTGCTGATTTTTTTCACATGCAAGGTTGGATGTCAATGTTGTAGAAATTTTAAGCACACTTCATCCAACCTGCACCTTGTAAGAGTTAATTGAAGTTGCCTACGAGACTAGCAGTAGCAATAGCTATTCTCGCCGAGTTACAAAGCCAACCAAAAGGAGCACATATAAGCACTTGCCAGGACGGACTGAATGTAAACATCTTCCCCAGCTCGCTACCGATCAGCCACAAGGCCAAGACATCACAAACTAAAGTGAGCCAAAGGCTGCCCACATTCGTGGAAGTTCAACTTAAGGGACTTCACATGCCCAGAAGTCCCCCCTAAGAGAACCGCCATGGACACGGAACCCCACCACAAAATACAAGATTCAACAGTAAAATACTATCAACCCTGGTTTAATTACATTTGCCTCTAATGAAAAATGTGCAGAAAAATATAGTGGAACTCATTAATCTAAGTTCATGTTTGGTTTTAAAAATCTTCAACACAACACTTGTTCCTATGCACTTCTCAAAACAAAGTACAGTATGGCCTAACTCCTATCACACTAAGAGGATAAGAAGACCTCGGAATACTAAAACAAACATACCATTAAAAATGTTTAAACATCAATGCATCTCACAAAAACATTCTAACATACTATGGGCATACGATCTACCTATCAGATCAAAACAAAAATGCATTTGGCATACATCTTTGACAGAAGAGGAACTTCTAAGAACAAACACACATATGGAGGTTAAGAAGACCTATGAATGCTATAACAAACATACAAAGAAAAATGTTTAAACAGGAATGCATCTCAATGATTGTTTAATAAACATTCAAACATACTACTGGCATACAATCTACTTACAAAAATGCATTTCGCATTCATAATTGAAAGAATAGTAACTTAGAACAAAAACACAGTTGTAGATTCCACAAACATGAATGCAACTCTAAGTCATTTGATGTAAAAATGAAAATGTAGAAATGGATTTACCTTAGAGACGATCTTCCTCATCTTATCAAGCTTCTCCTTCTTAGCCTGAAGGCGCTGGGCCTCGGCGAGCAGAGCCATCCTCTTGGCAGTCTTAGCATAAGGATTGAGCCTGAGCATCACATTGAGGTTCTTCAGTGGGTTCTTCTTGAGGGTGGCACGCTTCACATCCTTCTTGATAGGCCTCACAACACTCTGAACCTCATCAGAGTTAATAATCCTAGCAAGATCAGAGTTCACCATCTTTGACCTTGGAAGCAAGTAACCCTTCTTCTTCTCCGATGGCTTATCAAACGACCCATAAATCGAATCGAGCTTCTCGAAAGCAGATTTTGTCCAGATGACGAATCTCCCAAGGTGCCCACCAGGTGCAAGCTTCAGAAGGTTGAGCCTCTCCACATTGGCAACCTCAACACCGGGAATGTTACGGAAAGCCTTCACCGCTTTCGCGCCTTCGGTACCGTAAACAATGAGAGGACCGCGGCGAGAAATGTAGCGACGGTTACGCATCTTCCCCTTACCAGGACGAATGCCAGTGCTGTCCTTGGCCTTCTCAGCATCAGGGAAGGCTCCGATTTGCTTCAGAACCTTGATAGCCTCCTTGGATTTCTCCACACCCTCAGCGGAGTCACTGACGACAAGGGGAAACTCAGGTACGGTCTCGATGCGGTGGCCGCGGGCGAGGACGAGGGAAGGAACGGCGGAGGCGGCGATGGCGGAGACGAGAGCATGGCGCTTCTGGTTGACGTTGATCTTACGGTGCCAGCGGCGCCAGATCCTAGTGGGAGCGAACATGCGACCACCACGGCACATGTTTCCGAAAGCTCCCTGGCCAGCACGGTGGGTACCGCCACCGGGAACACGGGGGATACGGGAGACGGCACGGCCAGTTCCCCAGGACTCGGCGGAGGTCTGGTGTCCGGCGCGGCGGGAGACGGCGTAAGGTTGACGGGAGTTTTTGGAAATGTTGGAGTGGACGAAGTTGACGATGTCAGGGCGGATGGAGGCCCTCATGACATCGGGGATGGGAATGGTTGCAGCTGCGTCTGCAACCATATCGCCCTCCAGGGCCTGCACGGTGACAAGGGGACGAGCTGCTGCTGCGGCCATTGAAATGGGGGAGAGTGAGCTTGGAGCAACTAGGGTTTATGTTTCAAGTGAATGTGAGGAATATATAGTGAGTTTTTTTTGGGTTTAGGTTGGGCTGAGAATTTGATTATGGGCTTTATTCGCTTCCTAGTGGACACGATTACACAAAGATACAGAAAATAAACTTTTAATGATTGTTTTGACTTTACCTTTCAAATCAAAATTTAAGTTGTCCATAGGTATTTGATTTCTTGTATGACCCGTTTGGAAGAGTTTATTTGAGCTTCGCCTCATTTGGAAACACAGCTTAATTAAGCGCTTATTCATAAGCTATTTTAAAATAACTATTGAAATAAATTGAAAATAAACTATATATAAGCATAAGCTCTTTTTCATAAGCTATCCTGAATAGCTCATAAGCTATCCTGAATAGCTTATGAAAATAAGCTCAAAACAGCTTATGGTAGGTCATAAAGCTCTCTCAAACACTGACATAAGCACTTATGCTATCAGATAAGCTCAAATAAATATATATAACTTATTTTTTATTTATTTCAATAAATATTTTAAAATAACTTATGAATAAGCACTTATGTCATAAGCGCTTACGGTCATAAGCGCTTAATTAAGCTGTGTTTCCAAACGGAGTCGTCTTATGTCCTCCGAGTCGCACAAACATTTAAACGAAAATAACTTTTCGTGCAATTCATGCTTTTCTGTTTTGTTGATCAATTTTTTTTTCTCATTTCAAATTGTTCTATGAACTTTTTATCAATATGAGGTGGTTGTTACTTTTGGTTGTTTTTTTGGTGGACTTCTCTTCCAGTTCTATAGATTAAGTAGTAGAGTTTTCATCTTCACTACTTGAAAACCTTTTTCCTTTAGCCTTTAAAAGGCATCCGACTGTACCCCTCTCTCATGGAGCTCATCCCTAAAGAGATAGAGCTCTCTTAAGGAAGGTTCCCCTAATCCCCCCTCTCGTGAGGTTGCACGGGGATTGTCCAGGGCCCGCACCCCCGTCCTGTCCAATCGCTACTTGGATCAAGGACTGTCATCTGCTAGATTATTTGACTGCCATTTTCCTT
Source organism: Lotus japonicus (assembly GCF_012489685.1). Taxonomy (NCBI): domain Eukaryota; kingdom Viridiplantae; phylum Streptophyta; class Magnoliopsida; order Fabales; family Fabaceae; genus Lotus; species Lotus japonicus. The sequence goes on along the minus strand of NC_080041.1, from coordinate 104,378,539 downwards.
GCATTCTTCAACGCTTTTTCTTTCTCTCTATTTGAATTTCCAAACCATTTAGTGAAAGCAAAGTTTTTCAACATGAACATCTCCTCTTATTCAATTAACTGGATTGTCTATTTTCAAATATTATATTTTAAAAAGTGCAAAAATAATCTATTCTTATTATACAATTTCTTATTTTCAATTTTAAATATAGATTTTACTTGAAATGATTTTTTTTTTTTTTAAATATCATTTTTGAAAATATCACAATAGATTTAGTAAATGTCATTTATCTTCACTCACAAAAAATGGAACACTTGATGAGTATTGAGAAAATTGGAAACACTGTCCATTTTGAAGTAACGAAAACAAACATAGCCTTAAACCCTCACAAAACCTCTCTCTGTCTCTCTGCTGAAAGGTTGAAGCAGCAACATGAAGAAGAAGAAGAAGAAGAAGAAGAAGAAGAAGAAGAAGATGATGAAGATGAAGGAGAATGAGAACCTGAACCTGAACCTTGCTGCTCTACCTGACGAATTGATTGTTGAAATTCTGCTCACGGTAAGGTCTCTTGTGCGCTTCTAATGCGTGTGTACTTCATGGTGCTCTCTCATTTCAAATCCCCAATTCGCTAAATCACATTTTGACCTAGCTGCTTCACCTACCCACCGTTTTCTTCTTCAAAGAGCCCATGATGATTCTGAAGTTGAATCATTGGATTTAGAAGCTAATTGGGGTTTTGTCGGTGAAAACCAATATGACCTCCTTTTATGGTGTTGGGGATGAGTATATGGAGATTGGACCTTGTACACTATCTGGTTTGTACTTGAATCAGTCTCTGCATTGGTTGGTCACATCCATGGTTACACTTGATGTAATCATTGCCTTTGATTTGGTGGGAAGGACTTTATCTTATCTGAGATTCGTTGCCACCTGTTTTGCTTGAGAAATTGTCAAATTATGATGCTTATCATTTGGGTGTATTGGGAGGATGTCTTAGTCTATGTTGTTCAGCTGAAGCCTTAAGTTTTCCGGATGAAGGTGATGGCACTGAAAAGAGTGAGATATGGGTCATGAAAGAGTATAAAGGGCAGTCTTCTTGGACTAAATCTTTTGTTATCTCTGTTTATGCCCCCATGCACTTTTTGCCAATTTGGTCTACCCAAGGTGGTGGTGTTTTAGGATCTGATGATAGTGATAGTGGAGGACTGCAGAAATTTGATGAGGGAGAACTGCTTGAGAAGCATGCATATGGAATCGAGGACAAATTTGCTCTAAAATATTTTGATATGTATAGAGAAAACCTACTAACACTCCCTGGTGGTGACTTTGAAGAAGGAAATGAAATGCTTGACAAGTAAGCCTTTGTCTCCAACCATTTTTACCTTTTTGTTCTAATTCATCGTTCATAAAAGTATGAACTATATGTAGAATGCCTGGTCCATGAATGGGAGTGTGGCAAGGAAAGATGAAAATATTTGATGTCTGGTACATATAATATTTGATGAAAAAAGTATGAACTATATGGAGAATGCCTGGTACGTATAATATTTGATGAAAATATTATATGTTGATGTTCTTTAACCGTTATTAGGATTCTTAACCAAGCTTTTAATTGTATTTATAGAAAACTGTAGCTTCTCATAGAAGCTAAGAACTAACTAACTAACTACAGCTATCAATCATGACAGGTACATACAGAATCAACTAACTACTACTGAAACGTAGTAACTAAAACGAAATCTAAACAGAGACTAACTATATCACTATTATTCTCCCCCCTTAAATTCAGACTAGTGATGATTTTTCAAACTACTTCTAGTTTATCTCTTAGTTCAGAGTATCTCTGTTTATGTAGAGCTTTAGTGAGAATTTCAGCAACTTGGCTCATTACTTGGAACTTGAGAACCAGCGAGATGATTTTGAAACTACTCTTAGTTCTGAGTATCTTTGTTTAGATGGAGCTTTAAAATTTCAGCAACTTGCTCATGACTTGGAAGATGAGAAACAGCAAGAGTCTGTTTGAACCAATTGTTTAGATTTGATTTCTTTATATGAAGGATTTATTTTAGAGATAAAGGGAGACATTATAGTCCATTACCCATTTGATGTGGCATGTGGTGTGGGGTTAGAAGTCCTTGGACTCTCCTCTTTATCACTATCTAACTTAAAAGTGAGTTCTTCATAAATACTTTCGTCACACTTAATATCCATTTTGACCAGGAGAAAGAAACCACAAAAGGTAGAGAAATAAGAGGTGATGTGATATGAAAAGAAGAGAGTGATAGAAATGGTAAGTGAGTGCAAATGAGATGAAAAGAAAGTGAAGTGTGAATGATTAATAACTATTTAATTAAATATGAGGGTATTGATGATTGTCATCAGTATATAAATCTCTTGATTTTCTTGTTACAATATAAAGTTGCATAATCAGAATGAAACATGACTACACTTGCCATGAAAAAGTTGGAGATGGCATGGTATTCTCTTGATGACCCACCAAAAAAAGTGTTTCGGATACAAATGTCAGCCAAAATCAACTAGTAAGTGTGTGTTTGGATAGCAATTGAGTGTTCATCTCAATCCATGTGAAGGGATGTATTTACTTTTTTGTCTTGAAGTGCATGCTAATGTATGCTTGCACAGATGTTAACGGATGTTGAATATCTGTTAAGATTTAGTTTATTATGAGTCTTATCTCATGGAGATATAGTTAAGATTTGTTTATCTATTTTAGATTAGTATCTATTTAAATAGAGATGATATCTATTTAAATAGAGATAGGTTTAGATAGATTTAGTTTGTTTTAATCTCTTTGTTAGTCTATATATATTGTAGTCTAGTCAAGTATTATGAATGAAATACAAGTATTATTTTATCAAATTCAAGTTGGTATCAGAGCTAGTTTTGATCCCTCCGCTGTGAGGGGGCTCCTCCCCCGTGAGCCCCCTCATGGTGACTTTCCAAATCTCTTTGGATTTATTTTTCTTACTTTGCTTCCGCTTGTTAGTTCTAGCCGTTTTCTTACGGCCTCGTTTCTTTCTGATTATGGCTCCCTTTCTCTTGGAACCCTAGTAATGTTCAACCACTATCAAATCAACGGTCGGTTCGCTGTGCCGCCTTCCCAGCCATCGTTCGTGATGCCGCTTCCACAGAAAGGTTCGCCATGCTCTCTTGATTCTGTTCCAGCGGTCGGTTTCTCCATATCTGCCCTTCTTGCGTGTCGTTTGTGGCCGTGACTCGTGTTAAAGTGTCTGAACCATGCTACTGTGGAATTCTGTTACTGTGGTTTTTGCATCTTTGGGTTTCGTTTGCAAGTTGTTGATGGAGCAGTGGTTTGGTGGACAGTAGTTATCACTTTTGGTTACTCTTGGTAGTCTAAACTAGGACTTAAAACTACAATTGGTGTAGTTGTGGCAAGACACATGGTGCCCTCACGCTTGTTCTCTTTCCTTTTTGCCCACATGTTCTCCAGATTCTAAGAATTTCAGTTCTCGGTTTTTGGCGGTTCTTGCCCAGAACCGGTCTTCCTCTCCTCCCTGTTCCATTCCAGAAGTCCATTGGTCCACATTGGCAGCAAGGAAGTATGCTCGTATTACTCAAAAACTTGTTTCAACGCTAAATTTAAGGATCTTAAGATTCAGAACATGGTTGGCTCTAGTTTCTTGTTTTGGTTTCTTGTTTCTTTGATGGCACAGTGTGGTTTTGGAGTTGGAAAAGATTTTTGCTCTCTATTAAAGTGCAGAATTGGTTTTGCATTGTGTGGTTTGTTGGTGTATAAATTTTGGACTATTATTGGGAATATCTCTCTCCGGCAGCAGCGACTGACTGTAGTCTCTAAGATACTTAACAATACCTAACACTTCCCCTCAAGCTATAGCATATATGTCATATGCATAGCTTGTAACAAATATAATTAAGATTTAACAATATCCAGATCCTCCCCTCAAGCTAGAGCATATATGTCATATGCATAACCATATATAAAGGCTATCTATGCTCTATCTCTAGCCAATGTGGGACTTCTAACACACCCCCTCACGTCCAGGACTGAACAACCTGGAACGTGGGAACAACAACAACGGATGCCCCAAATATGGGAAGTCTCCACAACAAACAACAAATGGATCTAGGATAGACTCTGATACCATATTAGAAATTAGAGGGCCTATACTCAACCCAAAAGCTAGCTCAAGAGTTAAGGTTTGCACAACCATATATAAAGGCTATCTATGCTCTATCTCTAGCCAATGTGGGACTTCTAACAACGGATATCTAAACAAATTTTAAGTAGAAACAACTCCAGCACCTAAGAAATAGGGATATGACATAACTCTATCATCACCCTACATTTTGAACTTCACTTAAGAAATGCTTGGCCTTGTGCATAAGATGTACTGTAAGAGCTTCCCAATATATGAGTAGAAATATAGATAGGATTAAGGTGTATGGAACAATATTCAGGTCATAGACTTTGTGTCTGTTTGGATATTACTTGAGTTTAAGCACAGCTTTTATCATCGTGCAAACTACCAATGATCTAGAAAAATATTACTATGCTAATAATTACTTTAGACCCTCCATACAAAACCATTCGATTGACACGTATTTTGAGTCATCCCACTCAAACTTTATTTGGCCTACAAACATAACAGATAATTATCTAATGCTTTAACATGCACTTAAAATTTCTTAGTACTAAAGAAGAATATAAAATTCACTGTTGTTCTTCTACATAGTTGAAGATTGCTAGGCTATGTAGGATATATACTGAAGAAGTGCCTGTGCAATAAATAATATTAAATATATCACTTACTAGGGAGACAAGATAATGCACTGCAGCCATTTGTGAGGAGTGGTTATGGATGTCCATCTCATATATCTCATATATGAGATGAAGTACAAGGAAATGTCCCCTTTCCCCCAAAATCTTGATTAATCTTCTACTAAGTTCTTCTATCAGTTCTATTTAGGTGAACAACTTGTGTTTAAGCAACAAAAAAGGATATACCACAACACTTGGGTACAACTAGATGCAATAACACACCTAGCCAAAATAAGTGCAAAGATAATGTGAACCGGTAAAGACTGGATTTTCATTGTAGGAGATATTAGACCAGCTAATGGGTGACAATGAGTAGGATAGTGCTTGTTCAACTCTTCTCTTGATTCCTTTGTTGCATGATAGAATAAGATAACGATTATTCTTATAAATCCCTGATGAGAAGAATTATCAAATTTAGGAGAGTCATGCAAAAGAAATCACAAAATGTTGCTATAAAAGAAGAAATTGAAAGGAGGAAAGGGGGAAGAAGAAGGGAAAGGTTCAATCTTCAATGAGAGGAAAAAGAGCTCCTAATCTAGGAATAAGTAGGACTTCAATTCATATGAAGGGAAAAAAAAAACGAAACTTCAATGGGAATAAAAGTGCAATCAATGTATGGAAATACTCTTACAATTGATTTCAAAGGTAAAACTACTTACAGGGAGGAACGTCTTTGAGTAGCTTCTAAGTACCAGAATCAATTTTGAGAAAAGTAAAGCTGATTCAAACATGCTATAAATTATCATGCAAAATATTGAACTAACCGAGCAAACTACATAAACATGGTTATCCAAAATTTTTAATACTGGCAATGTGACTTGAGCTTGGAGACTCAAAGAATGAAGAAAACCCATAAAATGGAAATGGTTAATGGGTTTAAAGAGCATTTCTGAACATGGTTATCCAGCTCGTGTACCCAGCTCTACACATAACAAACTAAAAGAAAAATAGTAAGTTCTCAAATGATGTGGGATTCATATTAACTTTTTTTCCCGAATCTTTATTTTACCTAGATATCCACTGATAGTTGTGAGACTGATCCCTTGCCCCACGAAATTTAATTTATCTTTTTTATTTAACCCTAAATTTTAAATGAATGCAATTTATTTATAGAAATAAACCGCAATTGTCATTATTAAATGAATCTCTTAATGAAAATATTTTTTTGTAATACAAATTCTATATCCGTAGAGGGAAATATCTCACTCTCAAATCAATTATGTAGTAACCTAAACAAATCAAAACCCTAACACAACAAACTCTCTTCTTCCTCATTCTTGCAGCAAAATCTTCTTGCGCCGCGGCGCCATTGCCGGCCACTCCCATACAGAACACCGAACACTCTCTCTTTGCTACTGAAACATTGAACAAGAAGAATCATGAACAACGATATGAACGAGATCGAGAAGGAGAAGGAGTTCCTGAACTTCGGTGCTCTGCCTCACGAGTTGATCGTTGAAATCCTCCTAAGGCTACCGGTAAGGTCTCTTGTGCGCTTCAAATCTGTGTGTACTGCATGGCGCTCTCTCATTTCAAATCCCCAATTTGGTAAATCACATTTTGACCTAGCTGCTTCACCCACTCACCGTCTTCTTCGCGAAAGATTCAATAATTTTGATATATCTGAAATTGAATCATTTGATTTAAAAGCATCGCTTCACGACGATTCTGCTGTAGTAAACCTCAAATTCCCACCCCACAGTGGCACCTATATCAAAGCTCTGGGTTCTTGCAGAGGGTTTATTATGTTAACCAGTCCAAAACTAGGTGATCTCATTCTGTGGAATCCCTCAACTGGTGCCCACAAAGAAATTCCAGCCACCTATGTTGACTGGGATTCATGGTATGACCCTTCAACTTCAACCCATGTTCGCCGAGGAATTCCTCCTTATTTTGCTGGTTTGTTTTTTGATCCTCTCAGTGGTTTTGGGTATGACCAGTCGAAGGATGACTATTTGCTTGTTATAATCCGATTGGGCGTAGTATGTGAACCTCGAGTGAAGTTTTCACTGCCTCGAATTGAGGTTGTATCTCTGATAACCAATGTACCCTCCTTTTATTATGTTGATGTTGAATATCAGGAAATGTTAATCGGATATGAGTCCTTATGTGGGATTTTCTTTGATAAGTCTCTACATTGGTTGGTTAAATCCAAGGCTACATGGCTTCATGCAGTCATTGCCTTTGATTTGGTGGAGAGAAGTTTGTCCGAGATTCCTCTTTCACCTGATTTGGCAGCGGCATTGGCAACTTATGAAAGAGGTTATTTGAGGGTACTGGGAGGGTGTCTTAGTGTGTGTTACTCAAGTGGAGGTCGTCATGGCCATGAAGTGGCTGAGATATGGGTCATGAAAGATTATAAAGTGCAGTCTTCTTGGACTAAATCTTTTGTTTTGACGATTCATGGCCTTGTAAACGACATGAACTTTTTCCCAATGTTTTTCACTGAAGGTGGGGGTGTTTTCGGATTAGATGAGAGTGGGACATACAAGAAATTTGATGATGATGGTGAACTGCTCGAGACTTACGAAGATAGACTGGGCCGCAGGCAAAGCGCGCTAAGATATTTTGACATGTATAGGGAGAGCATACTAACACTCCCTGAACTAGCAGCACTGCCTGATGACTTTGTGGAAGAAAATGAAGATGCCTGATAGTAAGCATTTGTCTCCAACCCTTTTCACCTTTTTGTTCTAATGCATCTTTCATTATGTAAAAATAAAAACTATATGCAGAATGGTTGATACATGAATGGAAAATGGCAAGGAAAGATGAAAAAGGTTTGATGTTTGTTTACTCTGAAAAGTCAAACGCAATTTGAATGGGAAAGTCTTTGGACTAAAACAATTAGTATTTCCAATTAGATTTTGCAGTACTATTTCAAAGAGAAAGTCTTATAAAATATCAAATGACATTTACAATACATATGTTTATGTTTCTATCGAGCCACCAAATATTAAAGAATATTTTCTACACTTTCCTTGATGTTCTAGTTTTTCTTCAAATGATGATACTTCTTGTCTGCTAGTGTTAGAGAATGTCCTATATAGAAATCTCCCACTTCTCTCTCCAAAGATGGAGGTGTAAATGGACGTGAAGGAAACATTTTCCTAATTTCAGTTAGATTTGAGTTCGAATGGAATTTTAAAATCTAACAATGCTTGAAAGTTGGATTTGTCAAATTTTAGTTGGTCTTAGTACATGCTATTTAGTATCATTTTGTTTTTTTTCTTCTAGGCATTGTTAATTTGTTATTGCCTTTGTTTCTGTTACCCTATTTTACATGATTTTCAGTTAACTACTTAGGGTGTCTTCTCTGCAAAAACAATTCCTGATTTTTATACGCTAATGTGCTGTTGGTTTTTTGACTTGAAGTTGTGCAGATATTGTTGATTTTACCCATTTTAGAGGCTTGGAGCTTAAAGATGGTATGGACTTTGGAGTGAAAGGGTTGAAACGAATCAAGTTGTGATATGCATTGAGCTTGCTTGTAATTTGATTTAACCACTTCATCATGATGATCTAGTGCTGGTTAGATTTTCTGTCGTAGTTTCATGATGTCCCTAAAGATACTTTGAAGTTTGTATGACAATTAGGATTTAAGACCTATTGAATGAGTACTTACATGATTAGTTAGTGCTATAACAGATTAATGGACCCTTTGCTTAAGTGGCTATTGAGATTCATGGAATTATATCTTGAAGTTCTTTAACAGTAGATTGGTCTGCTGTTAGTTCCTACTTTCTCAGTTGAGCCTTATGATTTTCAGGAAAGATTTCTGCATTAACTATAGTCATTTCTATATTCTGCTATGCATTTTATTTTGTAAGTTAAAATATCATTTATGTAAATTACCACAGTGCTTGTTCAACTTTTCTCTTCAAGGGTCCGCAACGTAATTGTTGATTAGTTTTAAATGACTTGGTGAAAGTAATTCCCCTATGGTACACAAGAAAAAACTTGTTCAAATGTGCACAAGTGAGATATGACCCTCGTTTTTTTTATTTTCTGAAAATAAAAAAACCCAAAAACAATGAGTTTGTTTTCTTCATTCTGGGTTATGTTCATTCTTCTTCCCCTAATCTCTCTCTTTCTCCCTCCTCTTGACAGCCATTTTCATCTGTTAATAGAGGAAGCTGATCCAGGAATTCACAGCCATTTTCATCTATTAATAGAGGAAGCTGATCCAGAAATTCACTGAGTTACCTCAAAGCTTCAATTTGGTGAACTTCATTACCTCATTTAAGTGAAATCAACAATAGGGGCAAAAGCCTGAAATGTGTTTAAATTATCGATCACCAACAAAAGAAGAAAATCATCTCAATCACAAATTGTTTCAGTGAGAAAGAGAAGATAGTATTGAAACAAAGGAGCAGGCATTCTTATTTTTTTCTTTGATTGTTTTGTTGAATCTGCACCATTAATCTCCATTTCTCCTACCAGACACCGAATGGTGGCCACCTAACCCAAGAACACAACCCACAGAACCCTAGAACTCGTCGAAGCACTCCAAGGCTTCTCGATCCACGACCTGAAGGAACCCATGTTTCCATTCCTCGACGCGATGCCCCACGTCTCAGGTCAGATTCTGATCCGATTCGAGTTCAAAATCCCTACTTCTCCAACAAGCTCTTTCACTCCATCATCATCCACTTTTTTGCTCAGTTCTGGGTTCCTCTTCCTTCTTATCTTCTGGCTTCTGGTCAGTGGGGTTGAGATGGATGGGTGAAAAAATTTGGTGGTGGAGGTGATGTTTGTGGCGGAAGGAGTGGTTTATGGGGGTGGAGATTTGGTGGTGGTGCAGTGAGGGTATTGGTTGGAGAAGAAGATGAATATTATTTTCCTTTTCTTTACGAAAGAATAATGTGTTACAAACTTACAATGTTTTACACAACCTGAATCCGTATGCAACCCTTCTTAAATTCATTTGATGAAACATTTTTTTTTCGGCCAAATTTACCTTTAAGAATTGAACCTTGGACTTTTCTCTTCCCCCAGTTGTTACTATTCGAGTTATCCTTCGGGGACGCATTTGATGAAACATAAAAGACTTATCAGGAGGAACATCTTTGAGTAGCTGCACAAGAATTTTGAAAATAGGGAAGTAAGTTGATCCAAACATATTATAAATTATTATGCAAAATATAAACTAACTGAGCAAGCTACGTAAACATAATTATCCAAATTTCTCAATATTAGCGACGTGCTTGAAGACAAAGAACGAAGAAAACCGTAAAATGAAAATGGCTAATGGGTTTTCAAGAGCATTGCTCAACACATAACAAACTAAAAGCAAAATAGTTTAGTTTTCAAATGAACGTCGAGTGATATTAACTTTGTATTCCGGTGTTAACCAAGATATTTTGACTGCCGTGTAGTTTCTCGCTCCATTGTCAGCACATTAAATTGTAGGAGGTTGGCAACACTATACATCACTTTGTATTTCTTAATTGAGTTTAATTGTGATACATTGTTAGTGTAAAACAGTTTTATACTGATAACCAATCACAATATGCAACGACGTAGGAGAAAAAAACAATAACATTCGTCTTAAACTTAAATTAAAAAATATTTTATAATTTGACAAAATTTAATTGAATGCCATTGATATCGGTGTGAATAAAGTTTTCACATACCGACTGAGCACACTAAATTTTTTCCCTAGACCAAGATATCCCCACACAAATGATTGTGAGATTGATCTCTTGCACTACAAAATTTAATTTTTTAAAATTTATTGATAAATAAATGAATGCAATTTATTTATAGAAATTATCATCAATTGTGATTAACTGATTATTAAATTATCATCAATTTATTTATAGAATTTAATGACAATGATTTTTTGCAAAACAAATTGTATATCCGTTGAGGGAAATGTCGGAAAAGCGGTAACATGAAACAAAAAGCGCTTTCTATTCTGAGAAACAAGGTACAAGACGAGGGAGCCATAACCATTGCCATTTCAGTCTCAGTCTCAGTCTCAGTCTCAGTCTCAGAACTAGTAACCAAAACCCTAACACATTACACACTCTCTTCTCTTCTCTTCTCTTCTTCCTCATTTCTGCACCAAAATCTTCTTCCGCCGCCACGCCATTGTCACCGCCATACTTCACCGAGCTTCCATTCGCGCCACCTCATTTGCTACTGTAATATTGAAGAAGAAGCATGAAGAACTATATGAAGGAGATTGAGAAGCTGAAGGAGAACCCGAGAATCACCGCTCTTCCTCACGAGTTGATTGTTGAAATCCTGTTGAGGCTACCGGTGAGGTCTCTCCTCCGCTTCAAATGCGTGTGTAAGAAGTGGCTTTCTACCATTTCTGATCCGCAATTCTGTAAATCCCATTATGACCTAGCTGCTGCACCCACTCACCGTCTTCTTAACCTTCCCGAAGGAATCGCTGATGTAGTTGAATCATTTGATGTAGATGCATCGCTTAACGATGATTCTGCTGTTGTAAACCTCAAATTCCCACCCTACACTGCCCCCTTCTTTCAAACCATAGGTTCTTGCAGAGGGTTTGTTCTGTTAACCAAGATGATGCATCCAACAGGTGATCTCATTTTGTGGAACCCTTCAACTGCTGCCCACAGAGAGATTCCAGCCACCTATGCTGACTGGAATTCATGGTATGATCCTTCAACCCGTTTCCGCCAAGGAATTCCACCTTATTTTGCTCATTTCATGTTTCAATTTCTCTATGGCTTTGGGTATGACCAGTTGAAGGATGAATATTTGCTTGTTCTAATCCGTTTGGAAAATCGTCCTGAACCTCAAGTGATACACTGTAGCAGTAACAGCTTCATGGTTAGTGTGCGATATGGTGGACCTGTAGTGAAGTCTTCACGGCCTCGAATTGAGGTTTTATCTTTGAATACCAATGTACCCTCCTTTTATTATGATGATGTTGAATATCTGGATCTCGGATACGAGTCCAATTGTGGGATTTTCTTGGATAAGTCTCTACATTGGTTGGTTAAATCAAAGGCTACACAGCTTCATGTAGTTCTTGCTTTTGACTTGGTGGACAGAAGCTTATTGGAAATTCCTCTTTCGCCTGATTTGGCAGCAGAATTGGCAATTTATAAAAATGGTTATTTGAGGGTGCTGGGAGGGTGTCTTAGTGTGGGTTACTCAAGTGGAGGCGATGGCCCTGAAGTGGCTGAGATATGGGTCATGAAAGATTATAAAGTGCAGTCTTCTTGGACTAAATCTTTTGTTTTGACATTTCTTGACCTTGTTGACGGCGTGCACTTTTTTCCAATGTTTTTCACCAGAGGTGGTGGGATTTTTGGAGCAGATGAGAATGGGACACACTGGAAATTTAGTGATGATGGTAAAAAGCTCGAGAATTACTCAAGTGGACAGGAAGGCGCGTTAAGAGTTTGTGACATGTATAGGGAGAGCATACTAACACTCCCTGAACTAGCATTGCCTGATGACTTTGAGGAAGAAAATGAAGATGCATGACAGTAAGCAATTATCTCCACCCCTTTTTACCTTTTTGTTCTAATTCATCTTTCCTTATGTAAAAATAAAAACTATATGCAGAGTGCCTGATACATGAATGGAAAATGGCAAGGAAAGATGAAAACGTTTGATGTCTGTTTACTCAGAAAAGCCAAAGGCAATTTGAGTGGAAAAGTCTTTGGACTAAAACAGTTAGTATTTCCTATTAGATTTTACTGTACTATTTCAAAGATAAAATCTTATAAAATATCAAATGACTTTTACAATACATATGTTTATGTTTCTTGTGAGCCACCAAATATTAAAGAATATTTTATACATGATGTTCTAGTTTTTTTTTAAATGATGATACTGCTAGTCTGCTAGTGTTAGAGAATGTCCTATATGAATATCTCTCACTTCTCTCTCCTAGTCCTAACTCTCTCAAAAGATGGAGGTGTAAATGTGTGTGAAGAAAACATTTTCCTGATTTCAGTAAGATTGGAGTTTGAATGGAATTTTAAATCTAACTATGCTTGGAAGTAGGATTTGTCAAATTTTAGTTGGAGTTAGTACATGTTATTTAGTATCTTTTTGTCTTTTTCTTCTAGGCATTGTTAATCTGTGACCCTCTTTTACATGGTTTTCAGTTAACTACTTAGGGTGTCTTCTCTGAACAACAATTCCTGATTTTAATAAGCTAATATGCTGATTTTATTGAAGTTGTGCAGATATTTTTGAACTTAGCTATTTTGGAGGCTTGGAGCTTAAAGGTGGTCTGGAGCGAAAGGGTTGAAACTAACCAAGTTGTAATATGCATTGAGCTTGTTTGTAATTTGATTTAACCATTTCATCACGATGATCTAGTGCTGATTAGATTTTCTGTCGTAGTTTCATGATGTTCTTAAAGATACTCTGTAGCTTTTACGACAATTAGGACCTTTTGAATGAGTTCTTACATGATTAGTTAGTGCTAACTAACAGATTAATGGACCCATTTGCTTAAAGTGGCTATTGAGATTCATGGAATTGTATGTTATAGTTCTTTAACAGTGGATTGCTCTGCTGTTAGTTTCTACTTTCTTAGTCGAGCCTTATGATTTTCAGGAAAGATTTCTACATTAACTAGTCATTTCTTTATTCAGCTATGCAATTTATTTTAGAAGTTAAAATATCATGCATGTAAATTACTTCAATGCTCAAATCTTGAAGGGCCCGCATCATAATTGTTACTGAGTTTCAATTGAATCGAAGTTAAGGTTTTGGGATTTGTATCTTGGTAGTTGGTACAAGTGTTCAATAATATTCAATATTTCTTCAGCACCAGAAAATTATTATGTTCCTTTTCTTTACAAAAGAATAATGTGTTACAATGTTTTACACTCTCTTCAAAGAAACTAGTTAAAAATATTGCTTTTACACAGCAATGGCATACATCACTCCTTTATGTGTGTATATATAAAATATATAGGAGGTGTATCATGTAAAAATATAGATTATTAAAATATTTTCTTATTCTCTCATCTCTTTCAATTCAACAGTGGAATTCAAAAAAAAAAATCTCCGTAGTGAATTGGAGAACACGATATTAGTGTCTGGATACGTTATTCAGATTGATGTTTTATCAACAATGTCATTCAAATCAAGTCTTTTTTTTCCACATTTCTGTGGGTTCATTTACTGTACACAAGGATTTCTTTGTGTAAGGTTGCACAAATTTAATTTTACCTGCTAGTGTAGGTTTTCAGCAGGTCAATGTTTTTTACATTTTAGGCCCACTTTTATTGTAAATTCTAGTATGATCCCAATCAATATTTTAGATAATTCGAAGTTGATCCTTCCCAAAATAATGATACGATTTCCTCCAAAAAAAAAATGTATCCCAAAATTTATCAAATTCCCTCTATTCAAATTTTAGACAACATAGATTGAGAATCATATAATGAACTATAAACTATATGAATCTGTTGTTAAAAAAAATTATATGAATCTAATTTCAAAAACATTATATGAATCTTTTTTAGCAACTTTTATTGACTACACACCTCTTTACAGAACCACAAAATTAAATCGATATATTTTAAAATGCAAAATCACAATCAAAAGTTTCTATGCTAATCCTCTGTTCTCTTCTATTCACCACGCCCAATTTTTCCAAAAACGCAAACCTCTTCACGTTCCAGCCACCGTAACCAGCGGCAACGCTAGTGACCACCACCAACAACAGCGACCACCAGATCAGTGACACCACCAAACCAGCCACTACCTTCGTCACCCGTTACGAGTCCCGACGCCTCAGATCAGAGACAGGACCACCGGATATGTTGTTCTGAACTCCGAAAAGCCATTACGACCGCCGGAAATGTCGATCTAACCAACTGAATGCCGATGCGGTACTGTTGAGGGGTAAAAACGGTTCCGCTGCGGGCGAATTTCAATCGCACGGCAATTGCGGCCTAATGCAGTAAACAACTGCAATATTGCGACTACTAAACGCGTTAAGGTCTGCAATTTGGAACCCAGGAAGGTGTGGAGGGAGATTGAGAGGATGAGAAGTGCAGTGGGGTTGCTGGGTATGTTGTTTGGGTTGGATGTATTTCAAGGTTTGGGTTGGGAATGAGTTTGGATGAATGTGATTATAGGGTTTGTATGATTTCCTCCTGGGGAAGGGGTGAATATCTTTTTGGGGAGTGGATGAATTTTTTAGGAAGAGATGAATTTCTGGTTGAAATATGATATGGGGTCATTATAAAAATTATAATAGATATGGGTCAAAGTAAAATTTATAGTAAATATGGGCCAAAAGTGTAAAAAAAAGAATGACTTGTTGAACTTATAATAGCATGTAAAATTAGGTTTGTGCAACCATGCACAAAGAAATCCTTGTGTACGGTAAATGAACCCCATTTCTGTTGAATAATAGCTTGGCCGTCATAATATTTTCCCTTTCATTTAAAACCAGCTTGTTAGGTTTAAAAGAACACAGGATATGGGCATTTTAATTCCCAAAGAGAATATAAGTGTTGTTTACCATTTGAAAACATCAAGACAAGCACAATTTTTTCAACTTTTCCCTGCAGTAATTGCAGCCTGGACAAAGTCTTCACAACGAGTGAATCCACCAGAAAACACCTCAGGTAGAACCCCAACTATGTCAAAGGCCTCCTGCAAGTCACTAGCAGAATTAATATCATCAAGCCAGGACAGCATCTCCTTCGGGAATCCGAGCAGCTCTTTCACATTCAAGATTCTCTCTTTCATCACCAATTCCCAGCTTTCCAGGTTCCCTCTTTCATCTTCCCCTTCAGTTGCAGATGAAGCCCCTTCAGTACTTCCAGATGTTGCACTTGTGGATTTCTTGACCTTGAAGAAATGCTGTAACTGCTCAATCAAGCCTGTGTAAACAAGCATTGGACGAATGATAGACAAAAGCTCATCATTCTTCCCTGTTTCTGTTGTAGCACTTTGGTCCAAACGTCCAGATTCCACAGCTTGAGCAGGAGCAGAAATGGATGATGCACGAGTACTTGAGCGTGAGTGTGTGTGCTGCATGTATGCATGATAGATTCCGCGCTGCAGAAAAGAACGGCGGTGCTGCAGCCATGACTCGTAAGACTCTGAGAGAAGTGAGTTTACCATCATAAATTGGACAGTTTCTTCTGTCCCCATTGTAGGTTGGGTGCCAGATGGAGAAGGGGGTCTGAGATCTGATGTGGTTGAAGTTATATATGCTGATACGGCCCTGGCCATGGTTCGACGCTGGGAGGTGCTTCCTTGATCAAGGAGATGACGTGCCATTTGAATCATAAATGGAAGGAACCGCGAATTACTATCGCGTCCCCCACCTCGGCAATCTGCACTGAATGATGCTCCTGTCGCAAACCGAGCTAACATCTGCGAAGATGAAGATGAAAATAAAAGTGCATGAACACCAAGTGAGACAATAACTTGATTCAAGCAGTGTCAAAACAATCAAAGTGACATCCATGTAGAGAGAAATTTTTGAACCTAGTAAAGTGATTTTCTAAATGAACATATATCATTAAGATCTGTTGTCATAAACAAGATTTCTTAATCAGTTTTTTTCCTTTTATTATCTTGTCAGTCAAATTCGTCATTTGAGAAACTAGAAAGAGTTACAGCTGAAAAATATACCAGAACAATGTCATAAGTCAGCAAACGGAGCCTGCTTCCATCAGCACGTCCAAGAGCATTGAGGTTGTCCCAGTGCTGGTCAACATAGCGAGTATACTGTGCCTGTGGAACAGATGGACCTCTTACAGGGAATAAAGAATTACAGAGAGATTCATTGTTTCTAAGTGTTGCTCCATCCCACTCTTTCTTAGGATTCTTTAAGGCAGCATCAGCTCTCTTGGCCTCTTGATGACACTGGAAGTGAATAACATTGAAGTAACTTACGGTAGTGTAAACACACTCTCCGCGAGCACTTCCAGATGCACCTACACCTAGATTCACACGTTTACTATAAGAGTAAACACCCAGTAAGTCAGTAGGTCTTAAACTGTATCCTTCCCTGCATACCATGCATGCCAACCCATCCTCCTCTTCCTGGACATCTTCTAAACCCTCAAGGATAGGCCGGGCAACAACAATACGTTCACCTCCATCTGAAGACCGTTCTTGATGCATTCCGAGGTCCTGTATCAGACATAAAGGACAGTGGAAATGGGAACGGGAAAATCAGTTTCTAATAGAGTAAAACTATAGTACAATTCACATATATTTCAAAGACAAATGAAAATATGATTTGGTGATGGCAAGCAGTAAACAAAAAATATCACCAATAGTGCAAACAAAGGAAACTTTTGCTAAATTATTCAGCATTTTCATTATAAAGGGCAGCAAAGGAAGTATATTGACCAATTTGATATCAAACTTGAAAAACAAAAATTGAACACCAGAGAGGAACATGCAAGGTAAGCATTTACGGTGGCCCCAATTACTTTGTCCAATCCTCAAAATTACATACTTTCAGAAAGCTAAAAGAAAATAAATGTAGTTTTATCAATTGAAACACTATTGTAGCGTATATACTCAAACTGTAAACTAATTTATAAATACCTGAAGCAACTTCTCTCTCTTCTGCAATGCCCGGCGCCTCATTTCATCCCTAGTTGCATGCCGCAACTTACACACCTTCTCCTCTAGGTATCCATCTCCTTTTCCCTCCTTGTTAGATAGCGTATCCAACAAATTTTCAGCCCTTGCCCCAATTTCGTTCTCTCCAGGAACTCCTTCCAAGGCATGCAACAAGGGTAAGATACCTTCCTTATCAATACACTTTTGGGTGAGCAGATGCCCCATCGATAAACCTCTTAGCATAGACAATATAAGAGGGATAGAAGGAACTGTTAAACCCTGTGCCCACTCAGCACTGGTCTTATAGCCAGCTTGCCCTGCATTGGAAAAACTATCTTTCAAATGTCTGATTGCAGTTTCTGTTATTCCCTTTTCTAGGATAATGTCCTTTAATCTCTCTCCACAGGAACTTGTCTTAAGTGACTCTGAAACCCTAACAAAATTTTCTAGAGTGAACCTCTGCTTTGCAGCTAGCTGAGCAATATTATCATCTTTTGGATTGTTCAGATGTTGTTTCTGCAAATCGTCAAATACACGCCAATCTTGCAAGTAAGGGCTAAAATGCTGGATAAGAGCTTCCATTGCAGCAGGTTCACCATAAGTTAAGTAAGGCAATATTCGAGCAACCATCTCTGTGTTCCTCTGCTGTTTGTTTGATTTCTTAAGCCCCAATGGATGGGACAATCTTTCCAAAAACATAAGAACTATCTTCTTGGCTTCTTCACCAGTCCCCGCTTCTTCTTTGGTGACAGTAAGGGCACTTTGTGTGATACTTATATTGTCGCTTTCATTTGCTTCTAAAGTAAGACTTTCAACAATCAGAAGTATGCCTTCAGCTGGCTCCATGGCATCAACTGAAAAAGCTCGTCTTGCGGTCTCGAGAAGCAAACCTAGAGCTCCTAGCTTCAACAAAGCTCGTCTGTTCTCTCTAATTTTGCAACAATACATAAAAAGATTAAGAACTGCAACCAGATGCTCCTGATTGGACTTGAAATCATCTCGCAGACGCTGTAAATCATAAAAATGAGAAAACTATATAATTAATCTTAAGTTTGCATGCAGCAAAATTAAATATTTTATAAAAATAACAAAGATATAGAGTAACAGTGTAAGAACACCTGAAAAAATGAATGAGCTAAGAATACCACAGTAATTTTCTTTTGAGTACATGCCTTAAACAATAAAGAACAAGACCAATAAAGCATAATCCATATCATCAAGTCAATTTGTGAAGATGAATTCTAGCCATACACTCTTTATACAACACTCCATTATTGGTTCATTCTCTGAAAAGCCAATGCAATCTCTAAAAATAATTCAATAAAAGGCAACACAATAGACTTTTTAGAGAATGATCTAATAAAGAGTGTTGAAAGCAGTAAGTTGCTAGCATTCTTTATTACTAAATGATGCTACCTAATACAATAAAGAGTTTTTCATGTTAAACTTGATGTCTATATCTTTTAATAAATATTAATGGAGTCTCACCTATTTCATACAGATAATGAGGGGGAAAAACACAATTCCAATATGACAAGATGATGTGAAATCTCGAGATGAATCCTAATATGTCAATAATATGACCCGTGCATCGCACAAATTCCATATAAATCAAATTACAGAGCGAAACTTCAATAAAAAAAACTACTTCAATCTTAAATGAACAGTACCACAATGTTTCATGATAAGATAGATTTTCCCCAAACCAAAATAAGTCTCCATTTAATTGAGATTTGTTAGGATTCTTATGGATAGTTAAGAAAATTAATTTTTAATTATACACTGATGTTAAAACAAATTCCTTATGGCATCTAAATCCTAAATGCATCGCTTTACTTATTATCTCAGAATGGATCATATGCCAAATGGTATGTACTTCATATACCTGAAGAAGAGTAACTCATTTTGGATGAAAAACTCTTCAATCAGTGTGTGTTTGTGTCACACACATGAACTAGGTAGACACATGCTGGCAATGAACTTAATAGCAGTCACATATAGGTGACACATTTCCAAGGGGCTGTCAAAATACTAATGCATGCTCAATGTATTAATCATACATTGCAGCTATTTTTTTAATTAAAAACAAATCTTTATCAATTCCAAAAGCCTTTGTGTCACTTAAGTGAAGGTAATGATGGGATTATAGTTTAAATTCAGAAATACAACGATAATATATTCAAGTCCACAGATTGAAAAAAAATAAAAAATCCTGTCAACCTGAATCATGCCCAATAGTATCTCCAGTCCACCATATTCACGAACAGCACCTGCTATGGCAAACTCTATCTCTGGATCCTGAGACTCCTCTCTATCTTCCTCCAACTCTTTTATCATGGGCTCAGTAGCTTCACCATCCAACCCCTGGAAATTGTATATCACATATAATAGTGTAAGTAGAAAAAAATGTTTAACAAATGGGCTAACTCAAATGTATAAAACGAACCTGGAGCCGATAGGTCACAGTCATAGGTGGGAAATCTCTGGATGAGGTGACAGCATTTGAAGATGCCAAGTTGGAATTAGTTACATTTGAAGATTGATTTGATTTCTTCCAGACTTGCTCATAAACTAGTGCAACGGTCAAATCAAGAGAGATGATATTGCCAGCGACCAACAACTCCATTCCATAGTCATCCTCAAGAAGACCTAACAAATCCAACTGATGGCAGATCTTATTCTTCACATCGCGCATTAATGGGCCAATCTCAGAACTTGAATATGGATTCTTAGTCATTGATCCCCTGATAAACTCTTCCTGGGTATGTGCCTTGTTCAGGACCAACAAATATACAGGCTCTGGCTTTGAGGGGCAGATCAGATTGCAGAGTTGCTCTAAGATAAACTGCAAATTCAGGTGCAAATCACATCAAGTTTCAAGGAATCTGTACATATATAATTTAACATCTAGTATCTATGTATTAGTTCATAATCCTATTTAACGAAATTGATTTTTAGTTGGATAGTATTGCCACAACTGATTTTAGAGAATAAAACAAATTATAATAGTTAAGAAAGTAAAAAATAAAATCCTTCCATACCAAACAAGTACGCCCCTTCCTCTCCTCCCCATGTATTTCCAAACCATTGATGCAGGCCCTAATGAATTGTTGTTTATTCTCAGTGCTTTCTAGCAATAGACTATCCAAAAGATCTTTAAGGAGACGATTGCAGTCACTTATCAACTTTGTCTTTTGAACAATCAAACCACGAATTACAATGAGGGCTTCAAGAATGTCAGAAAGCAAATTGTCTCTCATGAATCTGGAATAAAGATTAAGTTCAATGAGATGATGTAAAATCGAATTAGCCTTAAAAGTAAAATTATTCAAGAAACAATTGTACCTGGACCTGACATTTGGGACCTCCAAAAATTTCCCAAGAAGCTCTATGAGTTTGTGAAGGATAAATCCCTGAGTTATATCAATGTGTAGGCTCCTTTCCAAAGACTCAACATTGCTCACTTCTTGGGTGATTAGAGTACAAATGGTCCGCAGACAACCCCGAACAGTTAAAAATAAAAGAGCATCCTCTGAATCTATCATCTTGAATAGCAACTCAAAATATTCTGCAGCACTCTCACCAGAAGAAAGTGTTGAGGGTAACAAAGAAACCACTAGATTCAGAAGCCGAAATCGTCTGGATGAGCTTTGAGCACAAAGCAAGCTTATGAGCGTGCACATCTCTGATCTAATAGATTGAGAACAAGCACTCAAAACAAGTTCTTTAACCCATGATCCCAACTCAAACACTGATAAGTCACTTTTAGCTGCTTTACCAGCACGACGCTTCCATCTCAAAGCATATTTAAGTGCTAGGTAATCATGCCTTTGGGACCGTGACCTCTGGCCAGAACCTTTGACTGCCTGTGACACTTTGTATTGCCTTCTCACAAAATCAAGATAAGAGGCTCCCCTCTCCCATTCCGAATAGCTCAATAATTGAATATCCTGAGTCTTGGGTGTGGCATCCCAATTTCTTTCTGATGAGTCTGAAAATGTTTTTGTTCCACTAACAGCAACTGCACCAGCCAAGGAACTAGGTACATTTTGAGTAGTCTCATCCTTTGTTTTCGTAGAAGACTTCCCAAGAGTTTGCTCTTTATCTGGCGTCTCAGGCTTTGGAGGTGTGCATGCCTGAGATATTATTCTAAGACAAGGAAGAATGACATGCTCAGATATGGCGGGATGTTTGGCACCTACCTTGATGGAAGAAAACAATAACTGAAACACAAGACGTAATCTTGATTCCCAGAACTCATCAGCCAAAGAACACACTTCAGAAAGTAATAGCAACTCCTCACGCGTAGTCACTGCAATGTCCATGGACCGATGATGCTCAAGGCAGTACAAAACTTTCTTTTGGATCAAACTATTTAACTCGGTAACTGCATTTACATCACTTTCAGATAAGGAACAAAGGACCATCCTTGCTTGGATGCGGGCAGCTTTAGGACCTTGATGAATGTTATTCTCAAATAACTCGGATAAAATCCCAGCTGAAACAAGTTGTTTCTTAGAATTTGGATGCCTTGCCAGGACCTGTAACAATTCGAGACATTGCGTTACAAATGTAGTTGCACAGCCGTAGCAATTATTTGGTGATCTGGAAACCACAAATCTTGAAGCCACACTATTATCAGAATGCTTCTGATGCAGATAACTCATCAACACCTTCCGTAGC
This sequence comes from Lotus japonicus, assembly GCF_012489685.1. Classification (NCBI taxonomy): domain Eukaryota; kingdom Viridiplantae; phylum Streptophyta; class Magnoliopsida; order Fabales; family Fabaceae; genus Lotus; species Lotus japonicus. The sequence continues at coordinate 104,356,503 of NC_080041.1, read as the reverse complement.
CCTTGCAGTGTCTGGACACTTTTGGTTACAGAATCAAAAGCTGCTTTGCACTTCTCCCCATAGAGGACTCCAAGAAGAGCAATTTTCCGGTTGATTTTACATGAAGGGCCAGTTAAGGATACCATCATTTGCTGCACTGAGTCCTTCGGTAGTGAGTCTATTTCACTGTCACCAATGCTTGATACAATTTTGAGCAAGGGTTTTTTGAAGCCCAAAAGTTGCTGGTATCGCCTATGAGCATTCTCCGACTCCGACTCTATGGCTGCTAATCCCTTCTTCATATCATCATCATTCTCCATATTATCAAACGTAAAACTTGGCTTTGCCATGAAATTAAACTCAAACCGCCCATATTTGCTGTATCCACATTCATTGCACAGAAAAGAGTCCAAATTCTCATAATTGATGTTGCGACATTGCCTGCATTGATAGGCATTTTCATGACAGTTGCTGCATATACCATGCTTATCTGTGACTGGACGACTGCAACGTGGACATTGCAATGGTTCAAGAGACAATGCCTGAAGATTTTCATAGAACGAATCCAGTTCAATCATGAAGTTACAAGCTGTAATGGGAATGGGGAATTCAACTTTAAGTTCAGTCTGATCAAATGCAAGATGACAACTTTTTGCACGCTTCCATAAAGACCAGTTATTTTTCAATTCTGATAAGTCAGTAACTGGCCTGTTATTATAGTATAAATTCAAAACCTTCACTGATTTTGACTTTCTGGTGTCATGAACATTCATAGTAACAGTCTGGATTGTGTAACTCCCAGTGCATTTCACTATGATACGGTTATCAGTGAACTTCGTTTCAGATTTCAAAGACTCCAGTTTCATCTTGCTGTAAGGTACTTCTGGAGAGCTGCAGGCAACACAAGGTTCACTCTCGAGATAGTATCCATCAAATTCAACTAAGCCACTCAAAGTATTATATATACGAGAATTTGGATGGTTAGCCAACAGCTCATTCTGTGAATGTAGTGTCTCAAAGATGCACCTAATAACATCAAGAGTCAAGCATCGGTCCACAAGGTCAGAAACCTTGTGCCTTGAACTAGTATCAGGGGATCTTCCCAGCAACCATGTAACAAGTTCTGTATACTCCACAATATTCTGACCATACATCGGGAGAAACTTAACCTTCTGCAAGAGAGCCATTAGCATAGTTTCTTTAAACGCTGGTTTGGCATGATGCCAGACACCATATAAAACTAATTTAGCCTCTGCACGCACAGTAATTGAATTCCACTCAAGAAGAAAGCTATCCATGAACTGCTTTAAGATATTGCCACTCTTGTCAGTGAAGACATCTACTGCTGCCTCCATATCCAAATAGGACTTCTCCGAACCAGATTCAGCACCATCTTCACCTTTCTTTTTCTTCTTTGATTCTTGAGATATGATACCTGATTTGTTTGAACTTATGTCTCCCAACTCTGTTTTTTGTGAAGTCTGACCAGCATCTTTTCCCGCGTAGAAGGCAAAATTGAGAAGTTTAAGGGTCTGAATAACAGACTCTTCACCAAAATAAAATATTCCATTCATCAGGAAAGATAAAATATCTCCATGCCTTAAACAGTATTTCTGCCAGTTCCGAGGACGTGCAGCTGCTACTTCTGCCATAGTGGAAAGGCATTTCACAATCTTCACACTTCTTTCGTATGGAATGGGATTATTTTGAAAACCACCAGACTTGCTTATGTGTTTATAAAGTCTCTTGACTTCACTAGAGAACTGCCAAGAGTCCCGAACACTGTAATAGTGAGACTTGCTCCCACAGAGATGCAGGAAAAGCCTCCTGGCATATCTTCTTACAAAATTGGTATGAGGATTGTTAATGTAGCTGCAGAGAACATCTTGATATCCATCTAGCTTCAAATCCTTACCATATGACAACTTGTAGACCTTTTCCTTCTCCCCAGCTTTGTCATGCTTTTCTGGCCGAACAAGTGTGTACACCAGACGGAAAGCGTTTTCTAGCAGAAGTCTGTAGTAGTCCATAAAGATATCTGATCGGTGCACTTTGGCATATGAATCAGAAAAGAAAGGTGAAAAATTACCAGCTGGTAATTCTCGGCGTACTGTGAGCAAAGCTCCACATCCAGGTCCAGCGTTACTATGCCCACTTTCGTTGTTAACAGGGGATTTGAAAACATGCACTAGCTGCTGCAGTATATCCATTAGATAACTTACAAAAGATTGCTGCCTAAGAGAATCACAAGCTCGAAGCAGCTGTGACGCAAAGTCATTCTTCTCTTGCTCATCTACTGAAGTCTTAGCACTTCCTGAAGTAGATGGTGGAAATTGGATTACATTTTTATCATGCATGTCAGCAGCTCCACTCTGTCTTGGCATGGAGCCATCAGTACCAGGCTGATGCCAGTTTCTAAGCATCAATGTGAAAAACATGAAGACCAGGATTGCAACTTCCCCAAACGATGATCGGGTTCTAGCTACAAATGGTCTGTTGAGATTAATCTCATCCAAAAACCACCTGATTAGTTTCTCTAAATCTAAGCTATCTGGTTTTGAGCTGTCTATGAAAGGTCCACCCACAGCAGATGACAATCTGTAGAAAAGCTGCATAACAGGGATTGCCCGGACTCCAGAGGTTGTCTCCATCCATCCTTTCAATTGTTCAAGAAGCTCAGAAAGCAGTAAGGAGTTTATTTCCCGTTTTGAAGCAGAGATCGAGACTGGGTCAATCAATGAAGCAGCAAATTCTCCAGAATCATTGGGTTCCAAGACATGAATTGATGGAGAAGAGTTCTGCATGTTGCTATCAGCAGGTACAGGTAAGTCACTAACATCATCAGGTGTGAAGTGAAATTCATTTCCATCTCCCACTGAATCCACTTCAATTGGAATTGCTGTCATAGGATGATCTCTAGAGTGAGGTGGAGGAAGTCGGTCTGCATCTAGTACTTCATAACAAGCTTCACACAAATCAAAATCAGGACAAACAGTACAATGCCATCGTCGCCTAAGTATAGGCACAGTAGAGCAACCATCACAACAATATTGAACAGATGAAGTGATAGTGTCCTCTTCAATCATGACTTGGTTATTTCTAGCACTTGTATCAGCAGGGCCAGGAACTGAGACTACACTCTCAACACCATCATCTGTTGCTAACAATGTCTGCTTTGGAAAAGGAACCTGAAGCAATCTCGAAGATATGGCCAAACTGGAAAAGAGATAAATGAGAACCTGAACACCAGATTCAAAGCAAAAGATAAATTGAATGAGCAAAAATACCTGCTAGCAGTCTGAACAGCTTCATCAGTTGAAAAGAGAAGCTTCTTGAGTAATACAACAGCAGGCGCTACAGAGTGCACTCCAGCATCTTTTCCATGAAGGGCCAAGCATTCAGCATAGCAGTAAATAAGTTCAACTGCAGACATTATAATGTTGTTCATGGTTTGGGTATCAGGCTGCTCAAAGTCTAAAATTCCCCATAAAACTTGCATGAGTGCGTCCACCACTTTTGAGCCTACACCAGCAAAAGCTTATATCATGTTAGAATGGCAGCAAATAGGACAAATATATCCATGCTGGATAGATTGACTCTGTTCTTTTGATTCATAATAATAGCCTCTCAGTCATTTAAAATAATATATTCTGAGGTAACATACAAAAATGGTTTAGGTATTAACTCAGAAATGGCAAGTATGAGTTTAAAAGATGAGGCAAAGTTCTTAGTTCTTACATCGAATTTCAATAGAGTTTGTTGCATAACAAATAAACCCAAATTAGTATCTTCTTTTCTATTATTCTTTTTTGCCTATTCAAATTCAGTACTTGATTATGGATATTCACTATAACGAGTAAAAGATCAAAATAAAGTGCTACATAAAAAAACATCTCTTAATAAAATAATTTTATGGTACTTACCCGATGAGTAGATACTGCTGTCTTATGATTTTATTTTACGTTAAAAAAAACTCAGCAATTTTATTCTAAACAAAAATTATTTGATCAATTGCTCTCAATAATATGAGATTGTGTAATTGCAAACAGGCAATTTCAAAGAATTACTATGTTCCATCAATTGTTCTAAATCACAATCCCCATCCAAATTATAGTCATGCTTCTAGTTCCTACCTTCCTTATATAGCCCGCTAGATCCTTAACCAATATTTCAATATTATCCAAGTTGGGACAAATCAGAGAACAAGCTGAAAACATATTAACATAAAACAAAAATGTATTTGTTAGATCATTTACAATCAATGAAGTTTCATCATTATTTTTTTTATGGTCAAAGTTTCATCATTATTATATAAGAAAGCTTAAACAATTCATTTGAATTTTCCACATATTTCACTGTACTAAAACCATGAAGTCAAAACTCAAAAGGTCAAACTTCACAACAAAAACTAGTCAATTTAGGAAAATGCTGTAGATAATTTGGGGAAGAAACAGAAATTTGATTATTTTCAAAACAAAATGCAAGTTCAAATCAAGATTTATTTTGAGAATAGAAACTGAAGGTCAAAATCTGACATCTAATCAGGCACAAGCTTTTGGAGATATAATGTCACTGTAGTCAACTAGTCATAGTATGCAGTGAATATTGATGTTTATATTGACCATTTGCATGCTAGGTCATCTCATTTTTAGTATTTAAAGAGAGATAAGGAAAAGTTAAGTGCCATCATCTATCGAGATTCAATCAGCAAACCCAACAATACCATTTGTCTCCAGAAATGTTGCCAAATTTGAACGCCGTTGCAAAGCAATCCTACAAACTGCACGCATCTGGGCAGTGAACTCTTCAATGATCCCACTTCCTGCTGTACCACCCCTTTCAAGCCTTGACAATAGTAGTGAAGATGATTTGACCACTCCAAGAAGCCGCATGGTATCCTTAACCTAAAGTGAGAAGAGTCCATATAGTAATGATTAGCATTGCATTAACATAAATAAGCAGAAGCGATGAAAAAGCAGAATGGAGAACCAAAAGATACTACATAGATTACTTGATGGTAAATCTCTTTCTTGGGAAAGATCGCTTGTAAGACACGGCTACCAGAAGCCTGCAGAATTGGTTCTCTATCACTCTCAAATATTGTTTCTAGCAATTGCTTGCACTTGAGCTTTCCTAGCTCTATCTTTGCTTCCTCAAGCCTTGAGCAATCCTGTTGCCTACATGACGAATAAAACTTTGTAATTAGCTTAAGCCCATCTGCTACTACCTGCTCCTGAATCGGAGCAGACTGCATTGACCGGCGCTTCTTTCCAGATCCACTCAGTGATGAATTTGAACCAAGTACTCTTGCTTCCATATCCAGAATTGCATCCATTTTCTCTTTCCAACCAAATTCATCTTTAGCTCGGCCATAAACTTCAAGTGAGTCTATTCTGGGAAGGGTTGAGCCATTAAAGGTTGGCCCAACTGACAATGTAAATTCTTCATCCGCAAGAAGAGATTCCGCAACAGTAAACGGAATATCGTACCAGGATCTCATTCCTTCATCTAATTTAATAACCCTCTGGAAAATAGAAATGCTAGAAGGTATGTGGCTAGCTGATGTATTACCCACATGAACTCGAAAACCAACCATGACAATATCAGGATTTGAATTGAAGACAGATATCTGTAAAAACGCATAAAGAAAGATATTAGGGAAACAAAAAGCTACAACCAACTACTTCTGAAACCTGAAATACATACGTAACATCACGATATTGACACAATGACAGAATGTACTAGTTTGAAAGAGCACCATATTTAAAAGAAAGAACCCATCTCATGTAATCATTTTTACATCATCCCAGCCCTTCTATATTAGTATTCTGGATAGAAGATTTAATCATACAAACAAGACCAATTCCTCTCACTGAATCATTCATATCAAGACCTAGAAAACATAGTATTTCATTGATTACTGCTACTAAATAAGAGAACTTGGCCATAAAGAGACTGTCTAGGTTGAACTTTCTAGATCATAATGGGTAACAGACACAACTTACTTCACTAACTAAGCATCATCTACACATTTTACCCGATAATTGCTAGAATGTGGAATGCTGCAAGGAATGGGAGTTCTGAAACTACAACAGCTTCATGAAGAATCAATCACAAAGACCGGGATCAAATTACTACAAGTTCTTTTCACCCCCCTTGAGAAAAATAACAAGGATCATTACTTATATCATCTAGGTAACATTTGCCAATTTTTTCAAACTAGTTTAAAATAGGATATGTTGGAATCAGTTCATTCAAAACATGCTTTAGTTTGGCTAAAATATTGCTTCAAAACACTTCAATATAACAGCAAAAGCCTTTTTCAAGATCTGTGAGGTCCAAAACTGATACTAATGCTGAATTGATTTATATATATGTGGAAGAATGTGATCATCTAAATTTCAAAATCATGTGCTTATTGACCATTAGAGGAATGAGTAGTCCCCACAACTAGATTTTATAAATGAGTCTTATTAATTTTGAACTAGGGAAAAACTAGAGTAGGAATTTTGAGAACAAGTTTTATCTCAAATTCAGCTCAAATAAGTACTTTCTAAAATCTAGGTCATAACCAGACAACCTACATTTGAAAACCAGCCAGGCCCCGTTGTACCCAAACACCTGGTCTTTATAGTTGCTGACCCCCCCTCCCCCAACAGGCTACAGCATTTTACAGAGCTATGATCTCTATTATCATACTGAAAAAAGAGTATGCCACAAGGTATAGAAATAAACAATATACACTCTGAAACAGAACTAACTCCAAAAGAATAGAGGATACCTTAAAACCTGCAGGACTGGGACTTTCTAGAAAGCCATCCTCATTTACCAAACTCTGTTTAGCTCCTTCAGAATCTCCATTTCTGATAGCATCTCCACCCAGTTTCACATCTGGTGTAATGCACACAGTCTTCTCGAAGAAATCAAGAGGAAATTCAGGACTAGTACCGGCATAAGCTTTATTGAGGATGCCTGAACCCAATTTCTTAACTTTCTCAGATGCTGCAATCACACCAGCATCAACACCCACAGGGGCATGCCAATATATTTGAAGGCTACCATCATCATGTAACACAAGACAGTGGATTTTATCCTTAGATAGCGGTTTGTATGCAGTCACACCAACTATAGGTGAAGTTGAACCGACTGAATGTCGCATACTCTGTGCAAGTATGTCATGTTCCCCCATTGACACAGTGAGTGCAGAATTTGATTTCACTGTTGATAAGCAAACAAATAAACCACTGCCAGCTAGCAATTCTTTCCAATGATGTGCTCCAGCAGGCCGCAGCTTATTGTCTTGCTCCTCATATACAGAAGACATCTCAACTAGAGAGGCTGCATCAGAGCTTGGCCTACCCATCAGAGTGGTACCATCTTGAAAAGATATGAACAGTAGCTTACAAGTTGAAGAGAAATACAATGATGACCCCTTTGCATGAATTTCTTTTCCCTGAAGTTGTACAAGTTCTTTCAATGGTACAGCCCCAACATTCCCTTTGACTGACAACTCAAACCTGAATATGTGTCCATTTTCTGAAAGAACAATGAGAAACATTCTTCCCTGGGAAGCTGTATAAAGAATGGCATCCACGATCATGTCATCTGACAAAGTGAAGTAGTGCATGGGACTGATGTTGTCCAGGGACAAGTCATATATCTTGACAAACCTGTTAGTCACAACCATTAACTGAACTTGTGAGCCTGGAACCCAATCCACTCGTCTAATATACGCACCTTGCAGAGCTAGTTCAATGGCAAGGCGGTCAATCACTTCACCACGAGGATTCAATGTCAGGACTTGGCAATCTTCATAACCTGCTACAAGAAGGTAGTTCTCAACCACAGGGTTGAATGCTAGTTGGACAATTTCAAAACGGACTACATTTTTAGAAAGAGGTTTCACATTGGTCTTGTCAGATGTCACAGGAGCAATGGTGGCTTGACCAATTAACTGTCCAACATCATATATAATAACTTTATCACCTTCACCAACAGCAAGTCGACCTCGCACACTAACACTGAGCGAGGACTTCACAAGAGAACCACTTCCTAAATGCGATTTAAGATCCTTGGCATTTGAATAATCAGCCTTTATCTTTAGATCAAATGATCCACTTTTATATGTTTTCTTCAATTGCAAGAGATCAACGCCATGAGAAATTACCTTGTCTTCACCCAAACTGATTTTCTTATCCTTAGAATGGTGAGAGTCTCGTCTGCTAATTATAGATGGCATCAAAGAAGAGCAAAGATTGAGAACCTTACTTTCAATATCAAGTTCTTCCAATAAAGATGGAATCCCTTCTTGAAGCTCTTTTGTAATATATACTTTGAGCGAGTTATCTACATCAAAACTGACGTCCTCTTCAAAATCTGAATCACTATCTGGCAGCTGATCTCCATCCTCAGGAAAGGGTAAAAACGACTGAAAAGTATTAGAGCCACGAACAGGCACACTGCTATCTCCTGTGAATTTTCGTGGTTTCAGACATTGACAATTACTACCCCTAACACCACCAGCTCCACAGTCACAAAAGAAGCGGCTTGAGCGTGAATAGACTACACGATGACCCCGATGACAAACCTTTGCACAGACTGAGCAGCAGCCCTTTGAAACAGTCAGGTCACATGTATAGCAGAAGTACCAATGTTGCTCCATGAAATTGCTGCCACTAGAAGTAAATGTGCAAACTTTAGAGGCAAGGGCCCTTTCACTGTTAGCATCCTCTTCATCATCCTTATCTATGCTAAGAACCTCTCCATCAGAAGTTGCATCGTCCTCATCCTCATCTAAAGAAGTCGCATCACATTCAACAGAGGTTGATCCCGCTTCTTGATTAGCAGAAAGAATGAATGTCTCAGAATTTTTAGACCCGACCAGTCGAGCAGATGCATGTCCTAACCCGAGACTATTACCAGGAGAACACTTCTTAGTTGTCCTTTGCAAGGAAATTTTACCAGATCCACAATCGTTCAAGACAGATCCAATAAAGCCAAATAGAAACTTCAATCCGGGAAGCAGATTTTCATTGCCCTCCAGTTTCCCCATCAACATTACAGTCCTCATCAAAAGCTGTTTCATCAAGTATTCTCCTCTTGAAATTTGGACCATGAAATTGAAATATGACTTCGCTACATGTATATCAAATAGCAAAAAAGCAGTATCAAGGGATAGCAGTGCGGAGTTGAAAATGTGCTGTTGCAATTCTTTTGACTGTTGTTCAGAGGATGGTGATACAAGACACAGAATAAAATTCATTGTTGATTCCCGAAGAGAAATGGAACTACCCTTTGTACAGTTCACCCCACTATCTGATTTCATTATGCTCCCTAAAAGCCTTTTCTCCAACCACTTAGATACACAATCTGTATCTCTGTCAAGGAATTTCCTTTGTATCCTCATTCTGAGATGAGGAAATTGCTCTCCAGATAGTAGATCCACAATGAAACCAAGAACCTTCACATTTACTGATTCAGAGAAGCAAGTATCTAGAGAATCAACTAGAACCAAACAGTCACCAAGATACAACTGAGAAATCTTACTCATCTGCCCTGGCACCTGTTCAGCACCAAGATAATAGTGAAATATAACAGACTTTGAAGGGTCTTTCCTAAGACTGCTTAATATCTCAATAATTTTGCAGATTATCCATTCTTGGGCACTGCAATCACATACTCCTCGAGCATTGATATCCTTCAGAAACCCTTCCATTTGCTTTAACAGAGTCAAGTTTGCATAATCTGACAGTTCCAGTTCTGCACTCAAGCTGTGATAGATAGTGTCACATTTCCCATGAACACTTTCAAAGATCCTATCATACTTGATATTCATTGCGGTATCAAGAATATGACCAAGGACTTCAGTCTCCAAGTCAATATTTTCACATGCTTCTTTTATTTTATGTACCCCATCCAGAACAAATATGATTCCTCTTACGCTAAGAACACAGGAAAGTAGAGTAGCACTGGGAGTAGAATGATGAAAAGGAAAACCATGCAAAATGCACTCCCAAGAAGCTCTAGAAAGAATACCTGAAGCTTTCTTATCGACAGCTGCATCCAACCTTGATAAGAGGCTAAGAACAGACTGCAGCTCACCTGCATTGGAACCACTTCTCTCCAGGAGCTCATCCTGCAGATTTTTGTCAACTCCAGTATGTTTCAGAAGCAAGAATGGTGAAAACCCAGGAGCCAGCTTATGCTTGGAACTTAGGATATCAAGGAAAGCTTTCTGACAAAACTGCACATGCTTGTTCAGCAAGGATGAGAACAGCCTTACTAGCAATGCAAATTGACCAGAGTCAATCATGGAGGAAATCATGCTTCCAGCATGTTTAGCAAAGTTCTCATCCCCAACAGAAGTTTCAGTCCAATTTAGACCATGTCCAGAAATTGAATTGTCCATACAATATCTCCATATACCAACATTAGTGAAGGAGAGCACCAGAGACAGCCACATACCACTTCTGAGGAAATACCAACCTAATTCCTCAATGTCATCTGGTATGGGCATAGCATTTAAATGCTGAAGCAAGCTCAATACAACCTCTGGAAAAGTAGTGAACTTCCCAATGACCTCTGGATGGTTGAGGAGTAAATGGCAGAAGTGGAAAAAATGTGACATATCAGATAGATCCACGGATTGGTCTTGATTCCAAGATATACTTGGATGATCCGCTTCAGAGACTACATAAGGAAAATCCCAACAAAGGGTGAAAACATATCTTTCAACAATGAAATCCTCCACTGCAGTGGCCTTTTTGCCCCTCCAAAGTCCCAGAACCAGTGAAAAAGTAACATATATGTCCTTCCAATTCAAATTTAATTTGCCAATTGCCAAGTCATCCCCACTAAGTGAAGAAGAAGAACTAGAAACATCAATTAATTGTTCAATCAAACTACTTATAGAAACTTCATCTCCAATCAATCCACCTGCTATACTTTTTAATGCAGTTGATGACCAAGACGACATGTGATCATTAACCTTATTTTGCATAGATAAGCTGGACAGAGGTGCTTCCCTCAACTTAGACCGCACATCGACAAGCAATGATGTTGGACAAGTCTGTTGGTGAAACATCATATGGCGAAGAACTAAGATCAACCTTGAAACCACTAAAGCCCAACATGTTAACAGAGTGCAGCTCAAATCCAATGCCAGTTTAGGAACTTCTTTGAGTGTTGAAAAAATTAAGTTTGCCATCATTGCCTTTTCTTGTTGAGAAGACAAGTGGAATGCCACAAGAACAACCTCAATGTGAAACAACGAGGGAAGAGTACCAACAAGGTCATTGATACTTGGGCAATTTACACACACAGCTTTTGCCTTCTCAAGAACAAAGGTAACATATCCACTACAAATCTTGGTTCTCAATTGACTGCCAGCAGAACCAACCCTACAAAACAATGTGTGAGCAAGCAGGGCGAGGGTCCTATCATTATAATTAAAGGCACCATTTTCCACCTTTAGGATCTTCTCCACAAGGTAGTCTTCAAGTGAATCATTCAAAGCATGGTTTGTGAGAAGGTTGTGCAAAAGATCAAAGCATAGTTCATGGACATGCCCAACCTTATCATCTTCATGTGAAGGGATGCAACTATCAGAAATATTATCTTCAGAACAACAGCCCTGACAATTGAGTAGGGAAAGTAAAATATCAATGTCTCTACTACTGAGTTTGTTGCAGGCATCAACATAAAGAGAAGGATGCCACTCGGTAGAGAAGATACACGTTTTAAGGAAGTTCAAAAGTTCTATAGCAGCTTGAATTGGCATATTCTGATTGCTGGAGCTAGAAACTAAAGCCGCAGCAGTTGGTTGCTCACATCCATCTGTTGAACCAACAGAACGTGCAGTCTCAGAAAAAAGATCTCCAAAAAGAGCCTCATCCTCTTGGCACACTGAATTTTCAACTTCAGATGTTCCAACAACTTTTGCCAAACTAGAATGGGACCTTTCCATCTTTGGTCTTAACTTCAATCCTTCAAAATGAAGGAAAAAAGCAAGTTGTACCAAATTGAAAATCCATTGGCTTGATGCAGGAAATATCAGCTTTAGAAGCTCTTCAAATCTGTATCCCTTCAGCAAAGAAACAGACTCCAGATGAACAAGGCATGAAGGAGAACTGGTTAGAGAGTCAGCAAAACTGTCAACGAGTTTCACATCAGAGTCTTTCCACTCAAAAGGAACCTGATGCCTTTGACTTTTCAGATCATTAATGAGATTCAGTGTATAAACAACAAATCGGGGGAAGTAAGCTAAAGGGGGCTTGGAATTTGGAGCAGATGGGTCATATATCCAAACAGAAGAATCCAAACTATCCAATATAGATGCTATAATAGATGCTTGGATATTCTGAGACACACTGCTAGTGCCGAAAATAACCTGAACATTGTGAAGAAATTCTTCCACAACCATTAAAACAAGGTTCTCAAAACTTCCCTCGATAGTAGCATATGTACTCACAAACTCAAATCTAACTCTAAACAAATTAGACAATGTATCAGAAAAAGAAGCAACTCCCATCATCAATGAGGCATCATATTCAACATACAGAACGTCCTTCATGAGACTTCCAAGTATCTTTAAAATCCTCAAAATGAATGATAGTCTCCTTCGAAAATGGCTCACCGCACGCTCATCAAATACATCTTTTACTTTAGCTAGTTTATTGCACAGAAAAATCAAGCGACGAGTGCATTCTCCATGGACAACTGCCCAGTGCTGGGATAGAAAGACAAAATTATTGAGATACTGATAATAACTCTGTTCACTGAATCCAGATTCTTGCTTATCATGCGGCACATGTTTTGAAGGTAAGGTCTTCAGAATCCAATCCATTGATTTTTCTTCCCTTGAGCATCGGTAGCCTTTTTATACATAGTGAAATAAAAAAAAGAACACATAGTTAGGTTAGCGAAAAATCGTGATGAGACAACAGCGGAGAGATCATTGGGTATTAACATGAGATACCTTCTAGATGGCATTTTTTGTAGTCATCGGCAAAACTACCACATAGGTCATCAACCATAGGCAACAAATCTAACAGGGCACTTGAAGTTGTAGGTTGTGACACGTCTGCTACCATATTCATTCCATCAACCAAAGCTATCTCTAAAAGATGTATGAAGTTATTCTGAAAGATTGAACAAGAATGAGTGATACACAAAAAAATAACCACCACTCTACCAGAAAACAACAGAGGTTAAGACACTAAGTACTGACACAGAATAAAATATTGTAAGCTATGCCACCAGACTGTATTTTGTTCTAAATGGATATTAGCAAAGGGCCCTTTTGGTTTCCTTAGTGAGGGATAGATATCAGAATCGACTATTAGTACACAAGAACAATACCATGAATCAATGATGTAGGAGGCAGGATAAATATAACTTCATCGTTGAGCTTATTTATAAATAAAATCGAATGAAGGCCTAAGAAAACTTGGGTTGAAATGAACATATAGTGAAATCTAAGAAATCCCCTTTCTTATTTCATCTTCTATTTTCTGTTCCTTAGAGGTCACTCATTATCTTCAGTGTAATTTTTTCCTTTCTCTACCCCAATGGTTGAGCATTGGATGTCACCTTAGAGGTCTAACAATTAAATCTATTGAAATATATTGGAAGAGGAACATGCTACCCCCTATAGCGTAACCACCAATCTCCATTGATGAACTCTTATTATTTCATCTAAGAAACCTATTGAATCAGAGAGGTTATGAAAAGTTTTCCTAGGATCTTATTCTTATGCAACTTTCACATTACTAGAAATAGGCTATCGATATGCCCTATGTGGTAACCTTAAAATTTTGTTAAGCCGTGATCTCTAAACTCTAGTCCAGTACCATTGTATCTTATGACTCGATGACTTTGAGGCACTGATAGCACACGCAAAACTGTAACCCTCTTTTTCACAACTTTGTTGCTTCATTGGATTTGAACATTATAATTTGGAAAGGCAGTTCCTAAGATGATTAAAAAACAAGATTTGTATGAAAAATAAAAACATTCAGCTATCAATCTGTTCAAGTGCAGGATATCAACTAAAATTGACTTCTTCAAATGAAAATCTTGCTGAAATTTTAGTAAAGCCTGCACACGCTACTTCCATCGAATTTTCTTACTACTGAGTTCGCCAGAGATTCGCAATGTGTACCTGAATTCCTAAATCATCATCATCGAATCCAGATTGCTCCAAATAACACACAGCAAATTCTATGGACTTCTGCAGAATCGCAACAAGCACCCCTTCCGCTTGCTCCACTACACACACAAACAACAAAACACAACAATATAAGCTAATCGCACGAAACGCAATCGAAAAAGCAAGTCCCGATGAAGAAGAAACTGCATAAGAAATGAGCACCTGACAAAGATCGAGAAGCGGAAGCGATTGCGTGCGCGAGCGAAGAAATCGCCTGAATCTGCGAGTCAGTCCAGGACTGGAAGGGGAAAGTACCATCGGCGGAAGGCTCGATGCCGCGGCGGAGAACGGAGTGGACGGCGATGAGTCCTGACCTGACGGCGTCATCGGAGCGGAGCTTCTGCAGAAACTCGCCGGACGGTAGCGACAGAGCATCGGCGAGGATGTTGAAGTTCTCAGCCATGGCAGTTACAAATCATGAGAGAGAGAGAGAGGGGTTTGTATTGTACAGAGTGAGAGTGATTCTTCAGAGTGAAATCGGGAGAGGGTTTTATGGAAATGATATTGAAGGCGGTGACGGAGAAAGGGAGAGTGTGACGTGTGTGTGGGGAGAGAGGAAGGCAATAACAAGTTAACTACTGCTACTGCTACAGTTGAAAGTTTGCTTAACCAGTAAGAAGGAATTTTCTTCACACAACTACACTTTTGGTGTTGTGCTTTCCTCTTTACCAAAATTCCACACCAAAAAATGCAATTTCTATTTTGGATAAACCGCTTAATTAAGCGTTTATTTGAGATTATATGTATTATAACTTCTTGCGTTTTTTTCAAGGTTTGAGATCACATTCCCGCCCAGGAATATGATTACCGGGTATGTTATTCCTGGGTAAATTTTATAAATGTGTTTGGTAAGTATTTTGTATTCCTGGGAACATTTTAAAATTTTCTTAATTTAAAAATTAAAAAAAACTTAAAAATAGAGGTAATAATGATAAATTGTGGGAGAAGTGAGAAGTTACATTCATCTTTCACATGAGAATGTAAGATTCTCAACCTTTTTCACGGGAATCAATATGAAGGAAATCATGGGAATTGTGGAAGTTATTTTATTCCCGGAATGATTGATACCCAGGAATCATAGTTTCCAATCTTGTAACAAACACAGGAATGTTCATTCTCAACCTTCATATTCCCGGGAATCTCTTTCCAAATCTTGAAACAAACGCCTCCTTAAGCTCTTTTGCCCTCTTAGGGCCCGTTCTTACGGGTTACAACCCCCACTACTTGCTCAATAACTTTTTCAAATCTAAGATCCAAACAAATACTATCTTAATCAACTCACAAACCTCTTGGCATGCATCTCCTCTCTAAGAGAATAAGGAACATGCCTATAAAGTTGAATAATATGGGCATTATACTTTGACAAAGGCATCCCGTAAGTTTGCTCTAACTTTTCAAACTCGTGAGTCAAACCATCTATAACACTCTCAGGAATGGAACAATCCATAAACAACTAAGAAAGTTCAAACTACGCTGAGAGGTGATTCCACATGTTTCATAGGTGTAGATATATCAAACCAATCATATGTTATTCATTCTTCTTAAATGATGTATATGATAACACTTTGATGTGTGAGCCTCTCAGCGCTACCCATAACCTCTCTGTATGGTCTTCACTTGCACTAGCCTTAGGGAAGGTAAGAGGTTTAAGCTTCATGAAATATGTTGGCATGACCTCAATATCTCTAGTGGTTCATTTACCGTACACAAGTTTTCCCTTGTGCAAGGTTGCACAAACCTAGGATTACATGCTATACCAAGTTGATTTCCCGTTAATTACATTTTGAATTTTTTTACTAAATTATAGTATGACCCTACAAGTTTGGAAAATATACAATTTCCCCATGATGATATTGGCACGCTGTCCATCGAGCAAAGATTTGTCCCTCCTTAATTGAAAATGGTAGTTTGACATTTTTATTCATCATTCCCCATCTCTTCATCCTTATCTTCTCTTCGTGAAATTTGTAAGGCTAAATTTAGGGATTGGAAATGTAGGAAGTTAGGGTTTGGATTTCCGTGTTGTGTGCCTGTTGTTGCAAATTTGGATTGGGGTTGGGTTCCCATACATCTGGTATTGTTGGTGCGAATATAGGGTTTTAGATATTGTTGATGCTGGTGTGAAGTTTTTATTTGGGTTGTCATGATATTCGATATGTTGGTGTAAATTGATGGTTTTCCTAAGGTCAGATGTGGATTTCCTAAATGCTAGGGGAAAGAATCTATTAGATGAAATATGGGTGCGAATCATGATCATGGTTTTATGTTAGAAATGGGTCGTAAGTGAAAATACATTAACATATATTTTTCAAGAAATTAATTTTTATGCACCGACGGTGTAAATAAAATTTACGCCATCATTCAATCGCATCCCTGCATTTATTAGCTCACAATTAATTTTAAATTTAAAAATATTTAAAATAAAAAATTGAAGATTGTGATTGAATGATGATGTAAAACTTTTTACACCGGTGCATAGAAACTAATCTCATTTTTAAATATTGGTGACCTGCATCGACCTGGTATAGCATGTAATCATAGGCTTGTGCAACATTGCACAAGGAAAAAAGTATGTAACCGTAAATGAACCCAATACTTTCAACTTCAAAATTTAAAACATTTAATTGCATAATATAATAACCAACTATGTTAGAATACATTTAAAAAAAAAAACTATGTTAGATTCAGGAATCAACAAATTCCTATTTGGCACGCAGATCTTTCCAGCACTTGTTTGTTTTTTTATTGTTTTTTTCTATTTTGAAAGCTTTGTTTTTCTTTAAACTACATGTAGCGATCAAATACAATTATCCTTTTAAATTTCTTGATTCTTTCACATGTTGTTTTTATGTACTCATATGATAGCTCAAGTGGTAGAAACCGGAAGACATATGAGTTGGATAGGAAGTCAAGAGATCGATTCCTTGTAGGTGCAATTTATCTTTTTCGATGTAAAAAAAAAGAAACATGTTGCTTCTATAATTATTATATCATTGAGCAATATTGTCCCACTTCCAAATGAAATTCAATTGGGTCAGGCGATGAACAAGAACAGACCTATTGCACTAAGAAATTAATTGAGGATGGTTTGAGGTCAGATCAATAAAAGAAGCACTAATGATCCCCTTTTTAGAAGCAGAAAAACAGCAATAGAGCTCGTTCATGTTCATCTTTTGAGAGAGGATTGGTAATTTAGAGAGTAATTTTAGAAAGAAAAAAAGATGTATTGTGCATGCCATGTGATAAATTCACTTATACGTTAATAGAAATTTTAATAGCAAGAATGCAAGATAGATTATTTCACACATTTTTGTAAGTTTAAGAAGATAAATGCACTTTTAAAAAATAAAAAACTAAATCGCACGTGAACCAAACTTCACACTAGTAATTTACATTTTTTTTTGGAAGTTCAAATATATTAATAAAGAGGAGAAAGACTAGCTCAGGAATAGAACAATGAAGATAACAAAAACAAAAACCTCAACTATCCACAAGAATTCACAATCTCCTAACCACCCCCGTAGAGAGAAAACAATAAAAACCATCATGAAAAAAAAAACCTTAAGGAAGCAAACCCGATGACCTAAACTAAAACCAAAAGCAAGACACCAAGAATGACCCTGACATTTTTCAAAAAGGAATGCAAGTGCAATGACATTGATCGATCACCGTTGAAAAAAAAAATGTTTGTTTAGATAAAACATCTCTACGATAACATTTGACTTGGCATAATTACGTTGAAAAAATAATTTTGCATAATTAAAATTATTATTGCTACAAAGTAAGATGCATACCATCCATATTAGTAAAGCTTGATAATTACAAATATCAGAAATGTTTTAAAAAATACGGCACTCCATGAAATTAAATCTCAAGAGTTTGAAAACCTCATGTCCTCCAAGAGGTAGCTCAGTTAGTAACACAAATTGAATGTGCAAGAAGACTTCTCATATTCAATTTTTGCACAATAGACTCGGAGGAGGGATATAAAACCTTAACTGTGACTATTCGAAGGATGACCAATACCGAGTGGTTTATACCAAAAGGAAAACCTTATAAACATGGTAAAAGCAAGGACCATACGGATGGATTCATGAAAATTCGCAAAACGAAAGTCGAAAATCTATGACAACACCCTCCAATATTGTAAGAGGATATGAATAATGAATCCTTTTAACCGTTAAAAGGATGAAGATTCTATAAGTACGGCATTTAAAAAAACAAAAACTCTTTGGGGCTAATAACTAGTAAACTCGCAGAAGAGAATCTTGTGACGATAGAAATATATGAATTCTACCCGCAAAATTGAACAGTGCCTTGTCTAGGGAAAATAAGAACACCTTATTTACCATTTTCATCTAAGGTTCTTGCTTGACCTCCATCTAACAGCTCCTTCACATAAAACTGTATCAAATCTTCATACATTTTCTTAAATTGATTTGCCATTTGCATTGACCTTTGGCAATCATGTTTTAGCTTCTCCACCTCCATTTCAGAAGCAGCAGCTGAACCTTGATGCTGAAATACAGGTTAACAGAGGTTCAGTCACAATCAGGAATAGGTCATGGCTATCTTTAAAACCACAGATATTAAGTCATATAATCATCAAGAAACTCAAACCTGAAGTTCCTTAGCATACTTAGATATCATTCCAGAACTGAGATATTTAACATCTGTCGCGCCACCCCTGAGGCTGACCTTTATATATGAGTCTTCATCTGCAGAATTTGTATATTTTTCTAATGGAGGGGATAAATAAGCCCCTTTCTTTCTTGAGGATGCTTCTACAGTAGAAGACATATGATTACTTGGGTCAATTTCTTGTTTAACAACAAGAATATTATTTACTGGTCCTGCAGCACCCAGGAACATTAACATCAAATATAAATAAAATCCATGCTTAAGCAGACTCAATATTTTAAACAAACATGGGATACCTCATGACGGTGATTTAGTCAATTAAAAATGACATGTGAGAGCAAACTAGAACTATACCATCTATATGCATGGAGGTTAAGCATATAAAAGACAATTGCATGCATTTATATATAAAGGTACCTTTTGGAAGAGCTTATTTTAGCTTTATCTCATAGCAGAAGCGCTTATACAAGTGTTTGAGAGAGCTTATGTAAAAACCTTATGACCTGTTTTGAGCTTATTTTCATAAGTTGTTCAGATTAACCTATGAATAAAAAGCTTATGACTAAGTTGTTCAGCTTATGAATAAAAGCTTATGACCTGTTTTGAGCTTATTTTCATAAGTTGCCACACTCACAATCATCCAGAGTATATTCGGATAATATATTTTGTATCCTCATCACATAAATAACGTAGTGCAGCACCAATCAAAAGTTGAAAATCAAAGATGAAGTGATAACAGCACAGATATAAATTGGAGTTGTATCTGTAGTATAAATACCGCCAATGTTTGTTTTAATCAAAGTATGCATACAGAATGCATAGTTACCATATGTTATATTTCTTGCTTTAACATACCACTTAAGAAAACTACAAGTCGTCATTAGGGTTTTGGGAAAGAAAAACATACATTAAGTTGTCATTAGCAGGTTGTAAGTTGGAAGAAAAAATAACTTGAGCATTGTCCATTCCCTAAAAAACATTTATAATAAATAGCATATCATACAAACTTCACTAAACATAAATATGCAATCAGAAAGCCAATTCTGCAAAACTATACCAAACTACAAGCAGACCATGTTTCACAAAGTTTATACAATACCTTTAGCATGTTTAAACATGCGGATGATGTTACAAGTTCTTGCATTCCAAACACGAACCATTCCATCCTCTGACCCAGATATTAACAAATTCCCAGCGGCGCCATATGCTAAGCAAGTAACTGCCTTGCTGTTAAAACGAGGAAATTTAATTAGTCAAACAATATTTCACAGCTTGAACCAACTTAATTTTGTAACAGACAAACAGAGCAGCAACCAAAAAGGCATGTGAGGTGTTACAAACAAACTTAAGATTACAAAGAACGCTGTATCTGCTTATGGACAGATAAAGCACTTTTAAAGCACAAATTTTAATAAACATAATATTCTAATACATTATTTTAGCATTAGCAAACTGGGACACTGATACGCATTGGGGGGAGGGATATTTCAAGTTGCAACATAGTTGAAGATTGATAAATTAAAATCACCTCACGATAAAATCATAACTTCAATATAAACTCTCAGATCCATTGTCCGTTTGGACCTTTGTAAGGATACAATATTTGCTTTGATTCACCATAGCTAAGAACTAAATTATGAGGAAAGCCTATACTCATTGAAGTTATCCACAAATTCTAAACATCAAAACTGAATGTTCCCACCATTTTGCTCTCAACAATACTGTTGAAACTACCATATATGTTACCTTCTAAGTTCTATGCACAAGTGAAAGCATATATGCTCACATCATTTTCACAAGGCAGACAACATGAATTAACGACATTTACCAATTTTTAAAAATATACAAAAGGGAAAGCAATCCAAAGAGAGTAAAGCAAATATAACAGATGTAAATCTGAAAAACCAAGATCATGAAGAAAGGACATGAAAAGGTCTACCAGTTTAAGAACTGGACAATAAGAGGAGAAGATAACCTGTGGTTAGAAAATGAACCAATGATATGCATCCCATAATTATTAGTAGGGATTCTTTCAGTGTTAAGTGCAGCAATAAATATTTTTCCATCTCTACTGCCAGCATAAAAGATATGTTCAGCAGGATCCAAGACAATTGCATCAATTATTGAAGGGAATACTATGTTTCTTAGTAGAGTTCCCGTAGCTAAGCTCCACACCTAAAAAAAGGAAATAAATTAGAATTCTGAACCCATATCAGAAAAATGAAAAACATAGAGACTACAGCAACCAAGCCTTATCCCACAACATGAGGTCAACTACAGTACAATGGGAGAGATGATTTCATTCTGAATAAATAAATCACAACTGAGAAGCACAGCTTCTGTATGCAAGAATCAAACCAAAAGGAGGGAATATAAAAGTAATAATTTATAATTAAATATGGAGATCTAACTGAGTAGATTAAAATCCATTCTAATAATAGTCAAATAGCAGCAGCACACATTTCATTCATCAGGAATTTATTCTTTAAATTAGCTGTGCTTATTATATTACATGGCAAAAATTTCCTCAGAATTATGCCTCTCACATTTTAATAGAATAATTATGCACCCTTAAGTCTTAACCCTCATCACCCAAAAACAAGCACAGGTGGCTTTCCCCCTTGACTGAAAACATTTAATGCTTTGATATATGAAGGTTATAAGCAACCATAGATTTCTAGAAATTACAAATAGTAGAGACTCAAGATAAAAAAAAAAGGTAATAGTATATATGATTCAGTAAACATACTTCATTACATATCTACTTTTCTAGTACAACACTGCCACGAAAAACAGTGAAAGTGTGAAACAAACCTTACAGGTCCGGTCCTCTGAAGCTGACACTATAATTGCATTGCACCCACCATAACCAATCACAACATCAGTCACACACAGAGTGTGCTCTGTAAAACTGTGTAGATAAAGATTTTTGGCTTCAAAGCTTCCCAAATCATCAAATATCCTGAACCATGACATGCAGCATAACAAATGTTTTAATGGTCAGCACTCGAATATATTATCATAAAAGTGAGTAAACACTGATAGGATAATTTTTTTTGAGAGAGAGATGAGTTTCATGTACTTGATGAGAGACCAAACTCTGACAGATCCATCTTCAGAACCAGATATCAGCAGGGAGTCATCTTCAGAAAATACCAGGCATGTCACAGCCCTATAGTGAGCATGCCACTTTTTAAGCAATCTGCCAGTTTCGACCTAACAAGCAATGCATGCAACTCAGTACTTCAAAGTATACAGAAATAGAGAAACTAAGTTCACATTTTCAATTCAAAATTCACCATAACCTAATGCCTTAAAAGCTTTAAAATGTGTTTTTTTCGTCTCCATGAGCAATTAAATTTCAAGCACTAATTTTTCATAAAAAATTTCCAAGAAAAGTAAAACCATCAATCACAAACCATGCCTTGATGCATAATGATCTAATAAATAAGAAAATTCACCTGCCAAAAGTATATATCACCTGACGAAGCCCCACCAGCTAGATAGGTGCCCGGGTGATTCGCAGCAAGGGGCATAATGGGTTCAGCAGGAAAGCTCCTAACTTCAACTTGAGGCTACAAAATCAACATGCAAGTGTCAATGTTATCCATTGTCATTCCTCATCATGTATAATAATAATAATTTCAAAATAAAGACCTTGGACCAGGACCAGAAATATAATTTCGAAACAGAACCGGAGGAAGCCGATGGGTCTCTAATCTGAGAAGATGCAAGGAAGCGACCACCAACAGAGACAAGACCATGAGAAGGGGAGGAACACGACTTGTAACGGAGCTGTTCAGCACCTGTCTGAAGGTCCCAACAGCCTATCCCACCATCAACAGAGGAAGATGCCAAAACAACCTCCATCCTTCACCTCCAAATAATTATCTCTAACAAAAAAAAGTTCCAACATATTAGAAACACAAGTCCACTCTACAACCTCTTGTTTAGTATAATTCAACTAATTATGTGCTTACTTAATGTATAACAAACTAACTAACTTCCTCTAGGCTGTTATGTATCTAATATCTACCCTTCTCATGTAATGGATTCAACACCAGTAACAAATTCTACAACACATTATGAATTCAAGTTAGACAAGACAAACCATATAGCGGGGCGTAGCGGCCACCCTGAAAGTTGTATAGCAGTATAATTTATACTATATGCATATAAGTGCTAAAAAATTGAAAAATATTAGTTAAAATTCATAGCATACAGAACAGGAATAAGGAAAGGCTACAGAAACATACAGAACAATTCAAGTTTTGAACAAAAACAGACAGAACAGGATTTTTGGGTGCAGCTTCTGGAGCGTTGGTTGGTTGAGGAGGGGGTGAGCACGGTGGCCGGCGGAGCGCGGCGGCCGGCGCGATCGAGGTGGAAGACGAGTTGGTTGAGGGAGCCTTGCGTAGTTGCATTCTGTTTCCAGCGTCTTTTTGATTTTCTCAAAGATTTTAGTGGGTCTAAGGTTTTTTTTAATCCTCTGATTTGGCATGGGCCAAGCCCATTTTAATAAAAAAATATGGAAAAAAAATTAAATCGCTCAAAACCGCCAACCGGCCGTTTTACGCCGGTTCGCCCGATTCACACACGGTTCTTCCCTCAGGCGGTTTTGTGGTTGTTCCGGACTGGCCTAGGTCTGAATCTCAGTTTTTACGCTCGAACTAGCCGGTCAGATCCGGTTTTGATAATCATGGATTAAACACATGTCTATACGAAGTAAATTGATTTTTTTGTACCTTAAAAGGAATTCATTCAAAAAGTAATAGCAGAAAATGTGAAAGAAGTTTCAGACTCATTGAGTGGTTCGGGGATGAAAGGAAAGGAAAATTGGATAGCAACAAGAGTGTTCATGAGATAGTAGGAGTGTTCACAACTGATTCAATCAAAACAAAATCGAAAAACCGATTAAAAAAATTGAAATCCAATCAAATTGAAAACCGAGCAAAGCGAAACAAAAAAAATCAAATTTTTACATTGGATTAGATCTGATTTGACTTCCAAAACCAAACCAAACATTTGAAAATATACATAATTTACATGCTTACATGATTATATATTTATTACATGAAAGTGCGTATTTATAAAAACATATTTGAATATGTTGAGTATGGCTCATAGGCAGTGTCATTGGGGCAATGGGTCGGGGAGCCGCGCAGCGGCCCGTGTTTTGGCCCAAACTATTGTTAGGGGTCAATTAGGGTGTGGGGGTGCAGGGGGCTTGCCCCTAACGATATGGTTCAGAGGTATTATTGTAATCTGGATCATTAGTATCCCTATATATGTTTGTAACACTGAAACTCTAATTACTGTATTCATAATGAATCAATAAACAGAACTATAGTTGCTCTATAGTTGCAGACGTATGCAATTTGGCCGAAGTGCGTGAACAAAGCTTTCATGTGTTTCTCTCTACTCTAGATCTGTCTTCGTGTTCTTGTTCTAACAAAATAAAAATAATCAAGTAGTTATTTGAATAAATATGCATCAAAGTAAACAAATATAATCATAAGTTTTAAAAAAAATGGACTATATTCTAATTTATGAATGTCAAATTGATGCCACACATTTTCAAGTGGTAAGAGCTAGGGACATAAGAGTTGGGTGGGGTGAAGGGTCCCGGGTTCGAACCCGGAGGAAGGATTAATTTAATAACATTTCTAACAACTAACATTTACCTATTAAAAAAAAAATTATACATTATAATTTTAAAGGGGGAAAAGCTAAACAAAAACCGAAATTTCAATCCAATCTAAACCGCTATATATTGGATCGGATTGACTCAGATTTGAATTTTAAGATAAATCTATTGAATAATAAAATCATTAAGCCGATGAGATTAGATCATATGGTTTTTTCGTTCAAAATCGAATCAATCCAATATGCGAACACCCTGATGAGATATAATCGACTCATATCATCAATCAATATCAATATATATTAGAAAAGAACAACTTCTAGCATGACGTGTCGCTCTCACAGGCCAAGTTAGTGACGTGTCGCTCCCAGATTAATTCTCACATAATATTTTACATGTAAGCTCTTTCTCCTTGGCCCCACTCGCCACATGTGCCCTGATTTTTCCTTACCTTATTTCTCCTTAATAAAAAAATACATTTTTAAATTTTAGATTTGATTAGGATTTAGGTTTTTTATTTCTTGAATTTATCTTAATTTATTTTTGATTTATTTTTAGAGTATTAATTAATTTTTATGGTATTTTTATTGAATTTTCGGATTTTTAATTAATTTCGGATTTTATGAGTTTTTATTGTGATTTGCTAGATTTTGATAGTTTTTATCTATTTTTATTTAGTACATTTTTAAATTTTAGATTTGATTATGATTTATGTTGTTTATTTCTGTATTTTATCTTAATTTATATTATTATTTGACGTGTCGCTCTCACAGGCCAAGTTAGTGACGTGTCGCTCCCAGATTAATTCTCACATAATATTTTACATGTAAGCTCTTTCTCCTTGGCCCCACTTGCCACATGTGCCCTGATTTTTCCTTACCTTATTTTTCCTTAATAAAAAAAATACAT
Source organism: Lotus japonicus (assembly GCF_012489685.1). Classification (NCBI taxonomy): domain Eukaryota; kingdom Viridiplantae; phylum Streptophyta; class Magnoliopsida; order Fabales; family Fabaceae; genus Lotus; species Lotus japonicus. The sequence goes on along the minus strand of NC_080041.1, from coordinate 104,331,121 downwards.
TTTTAAATTTTAGATTTGATTAGGATTTAGGTTTTTTATTTCTTGATTTTATCTTAATTTATTTTTGATTTATTTTTAGAGTATTAATTAATTTTTATGGTATTTTTATTGAATTTTCGGATTTTTAATTAATTCCGGATTTTATGAGTTTTTATTGTGATTTGCTAGATTTTGATAGTTTTTATCTATTTTTATTTAGTACATTTTTAAATTTTAGATTTGATTATGATTTATGTTGTTTATTTCTGTATTTTATCTTAATTTATATTATTATTTATTTTTGGAGTATTAATTATTTTTTATGGTATTTTTATTGAATTTTTGGATTTTTAATTAATTCCGAATTTTATGAGTTTTTATTGTGATTTGCTAGATTTTGATAGTTTTTATCTATATTTATTTAGTACATTTTTAAATTTTATATCAATCAATCAATATCAATATCAATCAATCAATATATATTAGAAAAGAAGAACTTCTATCAGGTAGATTTAGTGACGTGTCATTCTCACGTTAATTCTTAGTGACGTGTCATTTTCACGTTAATTCTCAGAAAAAAAAATTCCACGTGTAATTTTCAAGTTAATTTGCATAAAAAAATACATTTATAAATTTTAGATTTGATTAGAATTTAGGTTGTTTATTTCTTGATTTTATCTTAATTTATTTTTTATTTATTTTTAGAGTATTAATTAATTTTTATGGTATTTTTATTGAATTTTTTGGTTTTTAATTAATTCAAGATTTTATGAGTTTTTGTTGTGATTTGCTAGATTTTGATAGTTTTTATCTATATTTATTTAGTACCTTTTTAAATTTTAGATTTGATTAAGATTTCCATAACAAATCTTGAAACTGAGATTTAGGTAAGATACTTATTCATATGATTGCTTTCAATTCCAGATTTTGCTATTTTTCTTATTAATTAATAGCTTTTTTTGTTGTCAATTGTAAATCGCTATTAGACATAGCTATAGTCTCTTTTATTTTGTTTTACTATCTCAATAGTGGAAGCTTTTTTTCAATTAGTACATGAGTTAAAATTCTAAATTTGCTTAACTAAAGGTCTGATTCTATTTGATTTTCTGGCAGTTTCCTATTTGGCTCAAGAATGTTTGGGGTTATGGTCCGAGAACTGCATCTTTATACCTGTCACATCTATGGGTATTATTTGTACTCATAACTGCATCTTTATAACTCATAAGTTACATTTAGTTTGGCTTCATAACTGATACTTGAACTTTTGCTTAGTGGGAAGCAAGCCTTAACCCAGTTAATGAGTTGAATGGAAAATGAATGTGGATAAGGAGAATGAATCATATAAAATTTCCTTATTTTCATTCACCAATTTATGACCTTTGCTCTTGCTATCTCATTTCTTGCTGATAAACTTATAACTACTGATTTGTGTTGATTTTGGATCTTAGAATTATTAATCTGATCAAATAAGTAACTTTTCCAGCATGTGGTTCATTATACTTTTCGTCTCCATTTTTTTACTGCAATTCTTGATGTGATGTGGAATGGGGTTAGGATATAAGATTGGTGGCAGAATGAACAGTTATTGGTTCATATAATGAGGATAAGGACTTTACTGAGCTCTATGGACATCACTTCTCATCCCAATTTTAGGTAAGGGAAGAAATTTATTATAGCCTTCACACATTCTGATTGCTTAGTATAAAAAGATTATTAACTCTTATCCGAGTTTTATGGACTTGCATGTCTGTTGTTCACCTTTTTTTTTGGTAATTTAATTGTTTTCCACTACCTAAACATTATTTCATTGTTCCTCTCAATCTGTTTTGTCCATCTCACATGTGCAATGTAAGCTCTTGCTTGGTTTGCAATTTGGTTTTGTATTTTTTTCTATAACAGATGCATCATCTTGCACAATTTAAGATCATTCCCAATGTTGTAGAGTAAAAGAAAGACATTGATGCTCCCAACTACCAAAGAAGCATGACGATGATTGATGATATGTGATGGATTTGCAAGAAATGGAGCATGAGTTCTACACCAAGAATAGTATAAAATGTGTTATCCTAAATACAGTTGGTGGCTACTATACAGCTCTAAAGGACCACACTTCTTGATAAATAGTGGCAAAAAAGAGCATGCAAAGATCAATGTTTGTTGTAATGATGTTTCAAGGTGTTGCCACCTATGTATAAGTAAATCCTTCTCCTATTTTGACATGTGTTACACTGAAAATTTTAAAATCTTCTTTTTAACTTTAGAGATTTTTTTTATGCATATGTAACGTGACATATTGTTTTATATAAAAAAGTATCATTATATTTTTTTTAAACAATCATTATACTCTAAACTAATTGATTGATACTGTGTTAAATTACAAATAAAATCAAATGAGATACCAACCGAATGCATTCAGTTATAAATGGAGAGGAGAAATTTCTGCACCAAAAAATTATTACCAAAACAAATCTATGTTGGCTAATTTAAAAATTTTAAATATGAGAAAATTTTTCATAAAATATTAAAATCTTCATTTCAACTTTAGAGATTTCTTTATGTATATGTAACGTGAGATTTTATTTTATATAAAATGTATCATTATATTTTTTTAAACAATCATTATATTCTAAACTAATTAATTGATATTATGTTAAATTTCAAATAAAATCAAATGGGATACCAACTGAATGCATTCAGTTATAAAAGGAGAGGAGAAATTTCTGCACCTAAAAGTTATTGCCAAAACAAATCTATGTTAGCTAATTTGAAATCTATGCAAAATTATTTTTGTCGGTTTAAGGTTCGTAAATTTTGTACAAAATATGATATATTGCTATTTTATGACTTCAAATAAACAAAATGATGTCATATTTTATGATTTATCTTTCACAACCCTAATTTGTGCTACTATCACATTCTTTTTTTTCCCATGATTAATTTGTGTTTATCATCTGCTTTATTATAATTGTTCTTACATTCTTAGTATGTTAAATTTTTTATAATTTAAAATATGATCGATGTATCAAATACAATAGACACATTCTTTTTTTTCCATGATTAATATGTGTTTATCATCTGCTTCATTAAGATTTTTCTTACATTTTTAGTATCTTAAATTTTTGTATAATTTAAAATATGATCGATGTATCAAATACAATAAACATATTTCCCGTGCAACGCACGGGTAAAAAGAACACTAGTATCTTGTATTTGAGGTAGAGCTGATAATAATAGGATATGATAAATACTATAGTCACCCCACATGGAGTTCAGGCTCACAATCAGACATTCAACAGGTTTATACCCTTTTGATTTCATAAAGGTTTAATGCTATCAATTAGAAAACAAAAAAAGGGAAAAGTATCGAATCAAGAGCTCATGTTATTGTTTTTATTTGAAATCAATGTATACAAATTCATGAACGACATGGAAAGAGAGAAGTTGATCAAGTTTACCTCAAGTCAATTTCTATGAGTGATTGAAGAGAAAAAGCAGAAGAAACAAAACAGACACAGAAAGAGGAAAGTGCAGAAGGAAAAAAATGCATAAGAGAGGAAAACGGAGATGAAAAAATGAACAGAGAAAAACAGGCATACCTGCGATGGTGAGAGCGACAGCCGGAGGAGCTGCTTTGTAAGGGGGGAAGGCTGGCATAAGGGAGAAGGCAGGGTGTGAAAGTAAAATGATTTCTTATATCAAAGACCCTACAAGATTAAAAAAAAAAGTTTAGTGGTATACACGTTAATTTTATACTATCAACCAATCACAATATGTTATGTAGAATTTAGTGAAATTTAATTGGATGAATGTGTAAAGCTTACAATGACAGTGCACCCTGTAGGATTAAAAAAGAGTTTAATGGATATACATGTCAATTTTGTAATGACAACCAATTATGAAATGTCATGTATGATTTAGTGAAATTTAATTGGATGAATGTGTAAAGCATATAATGATTGTGCACCCATTAAAAAAAGAGTTTAATGAATATACACATCACTTTTGTATTGATAACCAATCACAGTATGACACGTAGGATTTGGTGAAGTTTAATTGGATTAATGTGTAAATCTTACAATGATAATGCACTTTGTAGGATTAAAAAAGAGTTCAATGAATATACATGTTAAATTTGTAACGACAACCAATCACGAAATGTCATGTAGGATTTAGTAAAATTTAATTGGATGAATGTGTAAAGTTTACAATGACAGTGCATCTTGTAGGATTAAAAAAAGTTTAAAAGATATACACGTTAATTGTGTATTGACCATCAATCACAATATGCCACGTAGGATTTAGTGAAATTTAGTTGGATGAATGTGTACATTTTACAATGACATTGCACTATGTAGACTTAAAAAACGAGTTTAATGGATATACATATTAAATTTGTAATGACAATCGATCACGAAAAGCCATGTAGGATTTAGTGAAATTTAATTGGATGAATGTGTAAAGCTTACAATGACAGTGCAATCTGTAGGATTAAAAAAGAGTTTAATGGATATACATGTCAATTTTGTATTGACAACCAATCACAGTATGCCACGTAGGATTTGGTAAAATTTAATTGGATGAACGTGTAAAACTTACAATCCTTTAAAAGATAACTAAATATGTAGAATAGGATAACATCAAATGATAAACTATCATATCCTACTAGGCTAAAAAAACACTTAATTAAAACATAATAAGATAAGTATCTCTTTTTAATTATAAATACACGTGAATGATGATCAATAATTTTAATTTTCAGCTTTATGTTAATTAGGTTGAGACCCGTGCCAAATACGATTTTTTTATAAAAGTTAAATATGCATGTTTATGTGAAATTTTGTTATTTATTTTTAAAAAAAGTTTAATTAATCACTATATAAATATTGAAATGAAAAGTTTATTTTGAACAATATAAAATACTAAGTCCAAATGAATGAATGATAAAGATATAAACAACCAAACAAAAGATTTGATATTAGTGTTAATAAGAATAACAATAGTACCAATAATACACAAGCCATTGAGAAATCATCACTTGCAAAAAACTTTAACATATGCACCAAAGTAGGATTTTTCTTGTCTATAGCAACCATCCTTGCATTTGTTTTCCTTCACAAAATCAACTAATCCAACGGTTAAGGTATTCACAATGACATCTTCTCTTTATGTATCTCTTAGGATACAAAATGAATGCTTATTTGAAAGCATTGCAAGTTTCACCTTGGAGGCAAAACTTACACTAATTTTTCATTAAGAAAAAAAAGAAAAAAATCTAAAAACACAAAATAATTTATAATTTAATTATTTTATAATACAAATGAATAATTCTATAATACCTTCTTCTTGTTAATTTTGATGTGAGAGGCGGAAAGCTAACTTTCAAAGTAAATTACATAATTGTTTTTACTCTGGTTAGATCCATATTCATAGCCATTTTCAACAAATTGTTCAAAACTCCATATAAAATGAGATTTTATCCCATTGTTGATAGATTTGACTTATGTAAACAATATATATCTTTGAACCATAATATAGAACCCATACCCCCATAAATAGATCACCTTGAGCTAACCTCCGTTAAACTGAAATTGTGTAATGTTAAATTGATTTTTAAATAGTTCTTTAGAACAACTGTCCTAGAAACTCGTCTTCCATATAATTTCAGTCACTGTTCAGACACCTGCGAAAAATCCTACACATGAATAATGCAGGGTCGTTTATATTCGTTGAATCAAATATGGAATTTCAGCAGGGAAGCCATATCAACATTGTCCTGGTGCTCAAGGCATGCTTTTGATTACCCAACGAAACTCTCAAATAGAGAGTATTACAAGCATCAAACCTATAAGGAATAATATAAAACGAAGGAAGAACATCATAAATCTTCATATTCATGAGCAAAGCAGACTCAATTCTTTGCAAAGGAGTCTATCATTGTATTAGCCTCTCAAAATGTGCTTCAAATGCCAAAGAGAGCATTTACCAAGCAATCCTTTAATCTCTCTAACAAGAGGGGTACAAACATTAGAGTCCAAAAACAAAATTTGTCAAGCATACTGATAGCCAACTGGGAATCCAACTCCACAATTTTTCTAGTGAAACCTCTAGCTGAAGCAATTAATGTCATGGTAGATGCCCCACAACTCATCATGAAGGATGGAACAAGGACCTAGCTTAACATAATAACCAACTAGAAACCTTCCCTCATGATCTTTTAAAATGCCACCACATGCAGCATTATTGCTAGATAAACGTACTCAAACCTTCCCTCATGGTTTCAATGGTTTATGCAAAAAATAAACGCACTCAAATTAATACTATTATTAATAATATTTACATGCATATGAAAGCTTGATGGGCTTTGATTGAAGCTCTCATAATACCTCTCATATTGACCTATTTCGATGACCTCTCACGGGTTGCAACTCTCCATTATTCCTCTCCATAAATTGAATTAAGGAAGCTTAAAAATGTTGGTTGTGTTTTAAACAACACTCATGCCCTCCCTCATTTTGATTTCTATGGTGTCATATGGTTTCCTTCCTCATATGCCTAAATGGAATATGGTCACATTCTTCGGATGTTTCACTTTGAATGATGTTTTCCCCCTACGCTTCTCTGCTGCATTTATAAAAATGCTTGGGTAAAAAAAGTGGTGGGAAGATCATTCTATTGTTTGTCTTTAATTAAGTAAGTGTCATTTACCTCCAATACTACCATGGAGTTGGAGCAGTATCAGTACCTCTAACAATGTTCTTCCCATGAATTTTGTTCCTTAAACACAAAAACCAATTCCAACCCGTTCCCTGAACTCATAAGCTTTCAATACCACAAACATACACTTATGAGCATAAGTCCAGTCAAGAGATCAACATGAAGCAACTTGAACCAATCAAAATACTACATTTTATTGCTAGGTTTTGAACCATGAATTCCTCCTGCACAAGATTGCTGGACCCATGCTTTCTGAATAAAAGTGGCTATTATTCCTTCGCTCACATACTTAATTTTATTCCTTCTCCTATTATATGTAGCATCTCATTCTCTAGTCTATAGTGTTTCCTCTAGGGGCGGATCCACATTACACTCAGGGGGTTCAGACGAACCCCCTAAAAAAAATTTCTACATACCCACTTGTATAAATTCTTTTTGGAACCCCCTGAAAATTTTGATCTGCACCCAAGACCCACTCCTCTTTACCTCACACACACAGTCACACGCACTCACTACTCAGAGTACCGGTAAGTGAGATAAAACACAAAAAGAATGGAGAAGAATCAATAACAGAAGCTTCCTGGCTGTGTTGAGCGTGAGTGCAGCGCACAGAGGAGATTGGAAAGGATATTCACGTACTAGGGTTTCTAAATAAGTATGAGTCTTTGGGCCTTTATGCTAATTGTCTGGATGCAAGCCCAATATTTTACTATTGAATTATTAAACTTTGTAATCTCTGCTAGCAGAGGGATGCAACGACAAAAAGAAGGCCCAAGATTCAAATTGGTAAAAAATAGGAACATGCATGCAATTGTTATATCTATCTCTTAGATTTATAATTACATTTATCTTTGCCATTTGCATCCATGTTAATTAGCCTAGTAGACACAAGTATATATTTAGCTTATTAATTAGATAGATATTAATTTAAGTGATATAATTTATGATGTAAGTTTAAATATCACTTTCAATTTATCTCATGTTATTATTATTCCTATTTGATATAATAAATTTAAATATCACTACCGGTTCTCTTTCTCATTCACCAAAAAAAATTACTACCGGTTCAATTACGGTTCAATTTATTTTTGAATTTTGAAATGCTGTTTAGTCTGATTTGAAGACCGATTTGTTATGCAAACATTGGAAAATTTAATTAGATTTATGTTTGAAACTTAAAATTAATTTAAAACTTGAATCTTAAAATATGTTATTTAATATTGGCCTCGGTTTTGTTGTGCACTTTCTATGGAGAAAAATAGAGGACTCTACTTGAAAACTTCATTATATTGATTATTGTTCTATATATTTTGTATTGGACATCTTGTTGAATAAACTGGTTATGATTGAGTTTATGCTTCGAGTTTTAATAGCTCTTTCCTTGTCTAAGATTTCAACTTCAGATGAACCACCTGTAAATTTTGTCTTTGGAGATTCTCTTTATATGGGGAACAACAATTACATAATGTAATGCCTTGTGCTGCTTGAGTAACAAGATGGGGCATTTAGGGAAAATGAGATATTGATAACATGACATTTTTTCAGGAGAGAGATAGAGGTGAATGAGAGAATTAATTTCGGGTTTAGGATTTAATTGTGATGCATGGGGTAAAATAGTTTTAGAATACCACTCAATTAGACTATGTTCACTTCTGTTTTCTCAATCCTCAATTTATTGATTTGATATTATTGTATTAGAAATTGCAATTGTTTACTTTTTTGGTATAGTGAAGTTGAGTCTGTTTTTAATTCTATAATAAACATATTAAAGTTGTTTTTAATTATATTTTTATCGATGTATTCATTTGAAAAATTTGAACCCCTGACCCCGGGGTCCTGGATCCGCCACTGGTTTCCTCCAATATTTTTTTTGTCATTTTCCCTATAAGAGATTGGATCAATTTGGTGCTGGCAAACCCTTTTCTTCAGGAAATTGGAAGCTCATACATGTCATGCATCATGTTTACCAATAATTATAAAAATTATGGTCACAATTGGATTAGGAAGGGCTTAATCTGTGAATCCACAAGCACACTGTCAGTATGCTTAAATTTTGACAACATGCTTTAGCAGCAAGGGTCAACCAACAAGAGGAAGAGGTACCTAGTTATGATTTCCATAACTATGTCATATTTATCTGTTACATTTGACACCCTATAGCCATTTTCTACAACAACCTCTTATGCTCTTAAAAGTAAAAACAAACCACCTGAGTTGCCCCTTAAGTTTTCGAAAGTGAATTTGATATTAGACGTAGCTGATGGGAGCTACTAAGAAGAGAAAGGTATATCAATGCTGCTGATGGGAGCTATTTTAATGTTGCTTCTTTTACGGGAAAGCGATGCAAGGAGCCTCATATATATGGTGCTTACGGAGACTAGCAAGGAAATCTCATTTGATTTTCTTATCTTGTTTCTTCAATATTTATCTTTCTATCTAAATACTCAAAGGATAAACATGCTGATGGACATAAGCATGTTGTGCTCAAGGAAAAATAGCAATGCCCACTTGGCTCCAACCAAAACTGCTAAAATCATGACAAAGTGCTCCAAACTCGCTTTACAAACCAAACATTCATCAAATGCACCGAGAATTCTAAAGTCTACAACTAGGGATGTCAAAATTACCCACACCCATGGATACCCGCCGATAAAAACCCGCTATGGGTAAAATTACCCACACCCACGGGTATCCACGAATTTATTTAATGGATATTTCCACTATCCATTTATTAATGGGGCGGGTACGGATATTGATATATCCATACCCATGGGTGGTACCCCAATATATAAAAAACTAAAATATCTTTTATATATACATAGATGTATATTAAGTCTAATATCTAATGAATTTGCATTTGTGTTATAGTTCTCCTTCAAGTAAACTTATACGTACAATGGTAATATTAAAAATAAGCCCTTAGACCCGAAAAAAGGTAGAAAATAACTATTTCCCTTTACACATTAATTGACTGTAAAATCCAATCTTAAATTTTATTTTTAATATAATTTTATTTTAAACAAATATATGTGAATCCATTTATGTTCATGGGTGTTGGGTGCCCATGGATATCCACGGATATTATAAAATCCGGTTAAAATCCAATTAATGAATATCCATGTGGGTATGAAGCGGTTACGGGTATAAATATTTACATGTGGAGCGGGTGATGGGTATATACTATCTATATTCTATACCTACCCGTACCCATTGACATCCCTATCTACAACACTTATCTGAAGGGGGTTTTATCTTGAAGAAAGGTTTACCTATTTAGGAATTGAAAGACAGAAAATAGGGCCTAGAGACATAAACTACAAAGTATGACAGAAAAATTCATAGAAAACCTTATCAACACTAAACTAGTGTGATAAAGCAGTTAAATCGATAAAATGCAAGATCAATGCAAATTCACAACTTGATTAGTTTCAACCATTTCACTCCATGACTTAATCATCATGTTTTAGCTTTTGTATGGTTATGATCAACAATATCTCCACGACTTGAAAGTCAATGCATCCAACAACACATTAGCTTGCTGAAAAGACACCCTAAGTAGTATTTTGAAAACCATGTAAAAGAAGGGTAAGGGAAACAGAGTGTGAACCCAAAAATTGACCTAGAGACAAAAAAAAATGTGAAATAACATGCACTAACTACAAGAGTTTGATAGATCTTACTTCAAAGCATAATTGAATTTTAAGTTTGCTTCAAATTATAGTTTTACTGAAATCACCACTAAAACATACACGAGTGTTGCATTCACACTAGATTGTTTAGTATCACATGATACCTAAGACATTCTCTAATGCTCGCAGTATCAAGATTCGAAGAAAAACTAGGATATAAGGAAAGTGTATAAAATATTCTTGCTAATTTGTGGCTTTCAAGAAACATGAGTTCATATATGGTAATCATTTGATATTCAATAAGATTTTCTTTAAAACAAACTGTATTGTAAAATCAAAATGAATATTAAGTTTATTAGTCCAAACATCTTTTCTTTTATAATTTTCAATTTGAATTGCCTTCAATGTTTCTGAATACACTACAACAAAACTGGTATTTAGCGACAAACATTCTACGACGGTTACGCATAAACCACCGCAAAATGTAAACTTGAGGGGCTTTCTCCAGCGGTTAAGCCAGCCGCCACAGTTTTCATGCAATTTGCGGCGGCTTGTGTCAATTTGCAGGATTTTAGCGATTTGAAGCGGAGGAGAGTTCTCACTGGTAGCCTTAGCAGGATTTTAGCGATCAAATCTTAAGGCAGAGTGATGTGCAGATTCTCCTACATCTTCTGCTTCTTCTCCATCATGTTCTTCATGAAATTGCAGTGTTTCAGTAGAGCAAAAACATAGTTTTGTGTAGTTCTAGATACATCTACGTGAAACTGCAACCCTCCCCTCTTCTTATTTAAAAAAATGTTTTGCTTTTCTCTTTGCTTTTTACAAAACTTTCAATTCCGGTCACAGAGGTGTTTACAGATCACACACTTACACAGTCGTTTTGCCGATAATTTAATTTCGTTATATTTTGTAAAGTAGAACTTGTAAAAGTGGTTCGAGATTCATATCGGTTGTAGGAATCAAACATATATTCTTTTGAGGAGAAGTGTATGTTCTTGACTAAACTTATTTTTTTATTTGGTTTCTCAGTATGACACCATCGGCAGCATGAGATTAATTTTTGAGGCTTTGAGATCACATCACGTTAAGTTGGTAGACCTCTCCCAACAAACAAATCATATGTACAACTCGATTAGATGGTTAAAGGGTCCAATTATCTACTAACTATGCTAGTTTAAGTTTTTTTTTTTAACTTTCGTCTTTCACCGCTTTTCCAATATATTTTATATCTTCGTATGGATATAGGATAAGGATCGTGCCACTGCTTTTCTAGAATTTGTGTTTTTTTTTAAATGAAATTTGTGTTTGAAAAAGCCTCAATCAAATTAAGTGCTCCATTTAATAATGGCAAGTGGCTGTTTATTTCGAAAAATAAATTGCATTGATTTAAAATTTATTACTGAATTCTTAAATTTTCACTAAATTTCAAAAAATTATACACATGTGATTGTAATAAATACTTTATAAAAAATAGAAGAAACTTAATTTAAGTATGTGGCTTGGATAAAATTAAAGAAAAAGACTTGCTATCTTGCTATCTATCATAGCTTGGATATTGCTTGGAATTAAGGCTATCGGCATGTGGTTTGCTTCTCTGATTCCTTGCTGGTTGTTTCATTGATTCGAGAGCCTCTATCTCGTTTTCACGTGCTTGTTGTGCTGATCGGTTGCATTTGTGATCTGCTGAAGCGTGATTGGGTTATTCGGGTTGAGCCTATCCTTCGTGAGAGGAATGCCAACACTGATTTCTTAGCCAAAGCTGGAGCTTGCCAAGACTCTAACTTCCTCCTAGTCCAGGACCCCTTCCTGGCGTGGAGCATTTGCTTTTGGCGGATTATCTGGGTGTTATGATTGTTAGGAAGTAGGGGGTTTTTTCCTTGTTTTTGTTTTTTCTCTTTGGTTCTCTTTGTTGTTATGCATTTAAAATAGTTACATTTAAATTAGATTGGCGGACTATTTGCGCCTAGGTTTCACCCATAAAAATAGTTATATTTTTATAACATTTAAAAAATGTTCATTTAAATATCAATTTTAAGATATACGAATGTAAACTTAAGTAGTAATTTAGATTAATTATTTTACAAATATCAAAATATTTTATAGTCCGGTTCAAACTATTTAGGGGTTAATATAATTAATCATATTGAAAAAAATGAAAACACAAAGAAAATAACATAAAAATATTTTAGGGGAAACTCCAAGACTTCATTTGCCATGTGTCAGTTTCAATGTTAATAGAAACCTAACAAGTGTTAGTAATGGACTAGTTCACTACTTTCACACAAAAAATCAAAGAAATGGTATGAGACTAATTGCTCAAAAGTCTAGTGTACCAGTCCCATAATCCCTCCATGCATTTGATACATTTGATCTTTGACATTATCAAGAATAAGGTTCCTCATCTACATTAAGGTAAAAGGAAAATAAACAAGGATTATCTAATAAATCAAACAATATTTCTACTCAACAAAAACAAGTGTGCTTGCTCATAGTAACCTATACATAAAAACTATAGAGTGTATATAAAAGCATGCTTTAGAAATTCCAATTCCAACATATTGGAAAGGAGAATCAGTGTCCCAAAAAGAAAATGTCTGAACATTTCCATGAGGAGGTTAATGAATCAACATCCTAAATTGCATGTTAAAAAAGATTACAGGACATAGTGAATTATTTCTCTAAAGATATAAAGAAAATATAGAGTATTTCTTATTAAAAACTGAATGCTAGAAAGATTATATTGAAGATAGTATTTTTTTTAAATAAAAGATAATGTCTAAATACCCTAAAACCAAAAATTGAATGAAAATATTCTTTAGGCTCTGAGCTGAAAAGAAAATATGATACTTAGTTCTAAATCAAAGTAGTATCAATAAATAGAAGGAAATAAACAACTTTCATACAATATATTTTTTTGCTCATTTGGTCATATAAAATAAACTCCCTTACTTTAAAAAATTCATTAAGGATATAAAATAAATCCTTCATGACTTGCTTGCTAATCTCAATACAGTGGTGGATCACGAATGCTTGGATTATCACATATCACAAAAATAGCCGAAGAATAATTAAATTGAATTCCACCATGTTCTGTTTCTTGTCTAAAATAATTGTGTCTTCATGTATGCTTTTCAGTTAAATGTACCACAGAAGAAAAAAGGGCATTGAGTTAAGAGGGTATGATCAATAACCAGGCCAAGAAATAGAAGATGCTACGCAAACTCTAGAAAGCAATAAAAGTAAGAGAGTTTTCTCTCCCCGAAAGGTATACTTATGGAGCACACCTACAAAGTATACCGACAATAATCATGTAGAAAATGAATGCTACAATAAAGGAAGGTAATTTATTGCCTGCATTACCAACTAATCCAGCTAGTAATACAATCAATTACCATGCAATAATAAAGAAAGAGCAGGCAGTAACACACTAAAATTAAAAGGTAACTTATAGTTATCATATATATCTATCTAAACAAGAAAGCCATGTTTGATGCACTGCTCAAGTCATGTTTCATTAAGAAGTCTCAGTTCAAGCATTAAACTACAACCATAAGCATCTTTGTTCACGGAAAAATACCAATGACCATTTTGCTCCAAACTCTCTTGAGAAATCAAACATTCATCAAATGCTCCAAGGATTCTACACCACTTATCTAAAGGGGTTTAGCACAATGAAAGTTTTCCCTATTTTAGAAATTGAATACAAGAAAATACAAGCTACTGACAGAAACTGCAAAGTATGCAGGAACTATCATAGAAAACCTAATCAACTCTAGATCAGAGTGATGAAGCGGTTAAATCGATTACATGCAAGATCAATGAAGATCAAAACTTGACTAGTTTCAGCAATTTCACCCCATTACTCCATCACCATCTTTTAGCTCTCATATGGTTAAGATCAGCAATATATTCACAACTTCAACACCAATGGATGCAAGAGAACAATAGCTTGCAGAAAAGGCACCCTAAGTAAGTAACCTGAAAACCATGTAAAATAGGGTAAGAGAAATAAAGTGTAAGCACAATAACAATACCTAGAGAAAAAAAAAACAAAAAAGATGCTAACTAACATGCACTTACTAAAACTAGAGTTTGATAAATCCTACTTCGAAGCATAATTAAATATGAAAGTATGCTTCAAACTCCAGTTTTACTGAAATACAAATTCCCACTTAAACATACACTAGTGATGCATTCACACTAGATTGTTTATCGGATGATACATATGACATTCTCTAACGCCATATCGTCATTTGAAGAAAAACTAGGAGTATGACATCAAGGAAAATGTATAAAATATTCTAGCTACTGTGTGGCTTGGAGAAACATGAGTTCATATGGCAAATAGCCTTTAATGTTTCTAGTAGTCAAGGCATCAAATATTTTTCAGTGAATTCAATCCAGCACCAAATCTCATATTTCCTTGCAATTTCAATTATCATTTTTTAACAAAAAGGAAATATTCTTTAGAAAAGGAGAGAACAACAATAGGTTTAAGGTATCATTTTCATGTATTAGGTATTCTGCATATAGCTTTTAGTTTTTCATAATGCAAGATGAACTATAACAAATAAATAAAAAGAGTTGGAGAACATTGTTTACTAATTTTCCTTGTTTCTAGGTACTTACAGTTGTCTTCATGTGCTTCCTCAAGGTCATGGTAGTTCACTAGGGAGTGTTAGTAGGGTCTCCCTGTACATTTCAAAATACTCAAAAGCATCTTCGTTCTCTTGTCCATATGTGTGATCCTCCAGCAGTTCTCCGTTATCATCAAATTTCTCATATTTTTCACTGCTATCTGATCCAAAAACACCACCACCTTCAGTGAAGCATATTGGTAAAAAGTCATACCCAGGCAGAACAAAAGATCTAGTCCAAGAAGACTGCACTCTATACTCTTTCATGACCCATATTCCAGTCATTTCATGGTCATCACCAATACCATTACAACACATACCAAGACATCCTCCCAGTACCTTTAAGTGATAACTTTCAAGTGTTGCCAATTCATGTGCCAAATCAGGTGTCAAAGTAATCTCCGATAAACTTCTCTCAACCAAATCAAAGGCAATGATTACATGAAGCCCTGTAGCCTTGTACTTGACCAACCAATGCAGGGACTGATTCAAGAACAAACCAGATGAGGACTCACCTCCAAGCTCCACGTATTTAAACTCTTCGCCATAAATGAAGGAGGGCACATTGGTTTTGACAGACAAAACCTCAATCTGAGGCCGCAAAAATGTAGTCATTTCAGGTCCATCATGTTTATGAAATCGTAACAAAACAAGCAAATAGTCATCTTTGGAATGATCATATCCAAAACCATACACAAAACCAGTCAAAAAACAACCAACATAACAAGGAATTCCTTGGCGGACACAGGTTGATGATGTGTCATACCATGAATCACAGTCATCATAGTCATAGCTTGCTTGAATTTCTCTGTGGAAACTATTTGAAGGGTTCCACACAATGAGATCACCAGCTGATGGACCCATAATTTTTGCTAGCAGAAAAATACCTCTGCAAGAACCTAAAGCCAGAAAAAAAGGGTCATAGTAGGGTGGGAATTTGAGGTTTACCACAGCAGAATCGTCGCGAAGCGATGCTTCAAAATCCAATGATTGAATTTCATAACCACCATTGATTCTTTTGATAAGAAAACGGTGAGTGGGTGTAGCAGCTAGATCAAAATGTGATTTTGCGAATTGGGTATTTGAAATCAGAGACAGCCACGACTTACACACCGATTTGAAGCGGAGGAGAGATCGAACAGGTAACCTCACCAGAATCAGTGAAATCAAATCCTCAGGGAGAGCGACAATATTCTGGTTCTCTTTGTCGTTGATCATCATCTTCTTGTTCTCATGATCAAAAGAAAGATCAATCATTTCAGAGATCAACTCGGTGAGGTTGAGGTTAGGTTTCTTCTCCTCGTTCTCTGTTTCCTTCTTCTCCATGCTGCTACAAAGCTTTAGTAGAGCAAAGAGAGGGGGAGTGAGATGGTGTTCTAGAGGTCTCTGTTTTGTTGTTACTTCTCACGAATATATTCATATATTTATAGGATAAGCAGATATCGTGGAATAGGTTGGATAGTAGTAATCTTATCATATTGTAATATGTTATTTGTTGCATCAGCATGATAAGATAATAATATCATGTTCCTTATCCTATCATGTCTATCATCTGTAAAAGTTATCATGAGAAAAAAGTCAGATAAAATTTTTCCAGACAATATAGAATATCAATTTTTTATTTATTTATTACCATAACAAAAAATTAATTTTAATATTTATATTAGTAAATATAATTTATTTATTTTAATAAAATATTAATTTATTACTCAACAATTACTAGTAGTTATTGTTAAGTTAAAATTATTTAGTTACTATTAAATTTAATTAGAAAATAACCTAATTTATAAATGGTGAAAATATGGTATTTGCTCATATAAAATAATTATATTATCATTATGACTTACTACTACTTACTTAATATTATTTTTCGTTATTTATATTATATTAAAATACACAAAATGATTCATCAATAATAATAAAATATGTTACTCACATATATATAAATATTAATTTTTTAATAGTAAATATAGACAAATTTATATTATCATATGATGTCATTTAAAATTATTTCTCTACTTATATAATTATAATTAATAATTTAAATATAAAGAATAATATCTCTTAATAATTTTTTAAAATTTTGATTAATTTTTATCATTAATCACTTACCCCTACTAAGTTAAAACCCATTGGTTACATATATAATAATTTAATTAAAATAGTGGAATTAATAATAATTAATTTAATTCTAGTTAATATTAAAAGATAAGCTCATTTATAAAAATGTAAATAAATTTAATTTAATAAATAATCGCTTTAAGAAAAAATAATATGAAAATTAAATTTGAAAAAATATTATGCCTTTTTTATTTCAATGGAAAATTTGAAATATTTTCATTTTTTGTATCATATCCTATCAATATCTTCTCCATCTCAAATGCAGGATAGGATAAGGGTCTATCCTGCTCTTATTATACCATGTTCTTATCCAATGATTTATCTTATCCTATCCTGACCACAATATTTATATTTGATAATATTTTTTTTAAAGATAATTTTATCTATTAATTGTTTATATTTATATAAATTTATTTTACATCTTTTGGATAGTGTTAAAGGGAGGGATATGAAGTGAGTTTTAGAAAAAAAAAATGAAGCTAAGTGTAATTTTGAGATTATTACTGGGGTGGAGTGTATATTTTACAAAATAATGGAGTCAAGTGTTATTCTCACAAATTTTAAGGGGGTGAGTGTATTTTTAGTCTTTTTGTTAGGTTGCCGTTTTTCCAATTTTGTTTTTTATTTCTTATATCTTCGTCTACGAATATGTATTTTTTCTTTTGCTTACGAGCAATTGGCCGCCCACGAATGTTATATGTAAACATGGTCCTTAAACTTTAGAAATAATATACTTTTTCTCCCAACGTTACCTTAAGTCAACACTGTTAGAGTCTCCTTAATTTTCCATCCAAACACTGACATTGTTTGTTGACGTGTTTTTTTTTTAAAATGAGTTGGCCACCAATTAGAAGAGAGTCACTTATTTCTCATGTTATTTTTATTTTACTTTTTTTTAGCCACCTCTTCTCCTCTTCTTCATCCTCACACCCACGACCACAACCACCACCCTCTGTCGCCATCTTCTCATTTCTTCCTCCACCTAGGGATGACAACATAACCCGAACCCGCAGGGCCCGCCCAAACACGAACCCGAATTTACGTGTAAAATCCGATATGATTGGGTTTAGGTTTTGGTTTGGTATAGGTGAAACCCGCACCCGAACCCGAACAATATATATATATATATAATTAAAAAATTACTCTTATATATACCATGTTAACAACTTGATTTGTTAACAATTTGATTATATTTGAACAACAAGATACTATATTTGTTTGCATAGAAGATATAAAAGGTTTTTTCATAACAAAATCATATAAGTTGTGTTTTATTTTGTAAAAAAACTTTATGCATCAAGTTAAGTTAGGACGTGAGTTTGAGGCTATCATGGGTTTGGGTAAGCCCGAAACCCGACGGGTTGGAGTTTGGGTTTAGTATGAGAGTTCGGGTTTGGAAAAAGCAAAATCTGAGCCCGAACCGACCCGTTGTCATCCTTACCTCCACCTCCCTCCCAAATTTCAGAAATAAGAATATAGATGTGAAAATGCATTTGGGGGTAAAATTTCAAGCTTGAAATCACCACTCCAGAACATCCAAAGGAAGTTCATCAAGGCGAGACAAGAACAAAATAATCACACGAAACACCTCCACCAAAAATTACTAAATTGGGTGATGGAGATGGAGGGAGAGGAACTAGGTGATATAATCTTGCGGAGGTTGATGATCTAGGTTGAAGGTTGGGTTCCAATTTCATGAAGGTAGAAGGGACACTGCAGTAGCCTAGGGCTCGATGACGGAGAACTCGCAAGTCCGTAGAGGTCGCACGAGAAGAAAGGAAAAGTCGATGAAAGAAGGAAAGTCTCGCGACATAGTTGACCTCACGATGGACCTTGGGTCCCCACGCAAGGGTGACTCGACGCGACGTAACGTGATTGCATGATGGTGGCACATAACCCTCGTTAGACTGGCGCATGGCTCTGGTGTTGAAGGAGCGCGAAGCAAACGCAACAGAGCGAAGGAGAGACCTGGAGGAGAGGAGGCGCTCCACAGCGAGGGTGGTGGTGGGTTTGGGTTTGCTGGGTTTTCCAAATCTGGCGATGGTAGGTTTGGGGGAGGGAATGTGATGGTGGGTTTCCATATCACGACGAATCTCTTTCTCAGGTGTGGGTTGAAGGAAGGTTCTCGAAGCATAAATTTATGGGTTTATTTGTGTGTGCTGTTGGGAGAAAAAAAGTTGAATGTGAAGATAAACGAAAAAGAAGAATGATGAATAAGATAGAAAGTTTGGGTAAATTTACTAATTTAGGGTTAAGTTAACATGGGTGCATGTGCAGTTAACATTGGTGAGTTCTTTGAGGTCTTCTCTCCTAATGGGTGTTCACATCATTTACAAAAGTCACATAAGCCAAAGCCAAAAATGTTAGTTTTTTGATAGAAAATTGAAGAGGGACCAAAAGTGTATTTATCAAAAACTTGTTTTAATTTTTAAAAATATATATTATTATATGATTGACCAATTTTTTTTTTAAAGAACTCCATTTCGCCAACATGGGTTGGCACAACTAGCTTTAGGTTCCGAGTTTATCTCTCACCTCCCAAAGGTTCAGGGTTTGAATCCCCTCGGGGTCAGTAAAATCCCAGTTGGTGGGCAACCCTCCTCGGGGAGATCCCCCGGCGCTCCTTCTAGTAGTGGGCCTCTGCTGGCCTCCCCAGCATGCCACTGGCACCCTGCCCGGTAGTCTGGAGGTGTTTTCTCTCCGTTCTACCATTTTTTATACACTAGTACATTAGTCTAAATCACAAAAAAAGGTCATGTTCATTCTCCACGTAACATTTGTGGAACAAGAAGCTTTTTTAGCCAAATAAATTTCTGCTGAGTGGAGAACTTGAGAACATAATATTTGGAATTTGATATGATTTTTCAATTTTATTTTATTTAAAATTAATCGTTTCTGCGGTCACATCTTCTCCATCTAGAAATGGAAGAAGAAGAAGATATCATGGATGATGCTTGTTGGTTCATGGAGTTTCAAAATGCAAATTAGAAGAAAAGGAGATAAGGAGGGCGAAAAAAGCTATTTAAGAGGAGGGAATGGTTGGAACCAGACACAAGATGGAGAAAGGAGATGAAAGAGGGGATGTGTTGAATGCTTCAATCTGTTCAGACTTTGAGGAATTAGGGTTGGGGTATGATATGGGTTAGTCTAGTTTCGGAAATGAATTAGGTTTTTTTAACTTTAATTAAGGGATTAAGGTTTTAATTGTGTGATGTGTCGGTGTCTAAGCACACGTGGGTGACACATAGGCTCCCTTACACACATGTATTGTGTCGTCTCACCGGACATGCAAACATCTCAATCACATGCAATGACTAAAATCAAACAACTCGTACTGAGGACCAAATTGCAACTTTGCTTGCCGGATGGCCAGATTCAAAACTTACTATAAATGTAGGGATAAAAACATATTTAGCCCATTCTTTTATTATTTAGTTTATCATTGATTAGATATTGAATTTTAAATCAGAAAGTGTAAAAGGAAATTGATACTATCTTGACTAAATCAATCACGAGTTCAGTGTAAATGAACTTCAGAATTTAGTCATGTTTCACGGTAGGAGTTGGCAAATCCTAGTTAGAGTTAGTACATGCCATATGGCATCTTCATATCTTATGGCCGCCTAATGTTTAATGATATTGACACGTAATTATTTCAATATATTGCTGTTACCCTTAGGGCCCTTATACAAAGTTAATCCTTCCAAGACTAATTACCTTTACCAAATTTTTTATAATTATAAATAAAAAAAACAGAGTGAAGATTAAGACAAAGATATCATAACAATAGAGACACAAATAGGATAATGTGAGTTGGTTATGGTTATTTTGGACTTTGGAGTTGAAAGCAAATAATGGTTTTGAGGGAGGATGCAGTTGTTTGATTTTTGGAACTGCATCCTATCTAGCTATTCCAAAAGCTATATTTGTGTAAAGTCCAGAAATACAGTTTGCACAAGCTTGCAGTGATCAGAAGCCCATACATAAAAAGGAAACTGCAATTAACAAAGTTATTTTAGTGATGCTGCCTTGAACAGAGTGGGGTAGTGAGATGGAGCTGTCTCTCACTTAATGATAATGGTGAACACAATTTCACCAGATGAAACACCGTGTTCCACCACAAATTATCAACTAACCTATAAGATTTTTCCATACATTAATGTAATTGCCATTGCATTCAAAGGAAAAAGGAAAAATGTTGTGTTTTTCTTCAACTCAATACACGGGCAAAAGCGCCAAAACAATGATATTAATGCAATTAGCATCACCTCATCTTTCATGTATTTACTTCGCTCACATATTTAATTTTAGTCCTCCTCCCATTATATGGTGACATCTCATTCTCTAGTCTAGTGTTTCCTCCTATCTATAAATCCTCAAGGACCCTAACATGATTAAAATTTGACAGCATGCTTTAGCAGCAAGAGTAAACCAACAAGAGAAAGAGGTACCTAGTTCAGATTTCCATAAATGTGTCATATTTATCTGATACATTGACACCCTAGCCATTTTTAACAGCAACCTCTTATTATTCTCTTAAAACAGGCCCCGTGCGTGGCCCCTGAATTTTTCTAAAGCGATTTTGATATCAGAAGTAGCTGATGGGAGGTACTAAGAAGAAAATACTATATCAAGGCGATATCAATGTAACTGCAGTAAATTTGTACAGTTGCATTTCATACATAACAAAGAGTACCATTAACATAAGCTAATATAACAGGACAGGACAAGACAGCAGCATAAACATTGCATAGGATAGAGCAAGTTATGTTTTGAGTAATTAGACAGAAAGTCATATGAAGAAGCAATAAAAGAAAGTAGAATGAGGTATGCTTGCTAGTCTCAGTAAGCACCACATGAGGCTAATAGGACCGCTTTCCCATAAAAGAAGCAACATCATTTAGAATTCTCGTTCAGGCATTCAACTACAACCATAAGCATCCTGTGCTCATAGAAAAAAGAGCAATGCCTACTTTGCTTCAAACTCTCTTGACAAATAAACATTCATCAAGTGCACCAAGGATTATACACCACTTATCTAAAAGAGTTTTAAGCATGAAGAAAGTTTCCCTATTTAGAAGTTGAATAACAGAAAATAGGACCTACTGACTGTGACAGAAACTACAAAGCATGACAGAAAGCTTCATAGAAAACCTTATCAAGACTAAATCAGTGTGTTGAAACAGTTAAATGCATATCACAACTTTATAAGTTTCAACTTTCAACCATTTCACTATAACTCCAGGCCCATCTTTTAGCTTTCATATGGTAAAGATCAACTATATATCCACAACTTCAAAGTCAATGCATCCAAAAAGGCACCCTAAGTACCTGAAAACCATGTAAAAGAGGCTAAGAGAAACAGTCTGCAAACACATTAACAGTACCTAGAAGCAAAAAAACAAAAAAGATGCTCAATAACACGCAATTACTCCAACTAAAGTTTGATAAATCCTACTTCCAAGCATAAAATTTTAAGTTAGCTTCAAACTCCAGTTTTGAAATCACCACTAAAACATACACGACTGCTGCACCCACACTGGGTTGTTTAATACCGCATGATACATATGACATTCTTTAACACTTGCAGTATCATCATTCGAAGAAAAACTAAGAGTAGGACATAAAGGAAAATGGATCATATATTCTTGCTATTTTGTTTCTTGCCAGAAACATGAGTTCATATATGGTAAATACCATTAGATATTTATTAAGATTTTATCTTCAAAACTGTATTGTAAAATCTAATTGAATACTAAGTATTTCAGTCCAAACATCTTTTCATGTATAATTTTCAATTCAAATTGCCTTTAATGTTTCTAAATAGTCAAGGCAACAAATATTTTTCAGAGAATTTAATCCAACACCAAATCTCATCTTTCCTTGCAATTTCAATTATCATTTTATTTTACGAAAAACAAAATATGTGTAAGTTAGAAAGGGACAGTACAACAATAGGTTTAAGGTACCATTTTCATGTGTTAGGCATTCTGCATATAGCTTTTATATTTTCATTATGCGGGATGAACTAGAACATAAAAATAAAAAGGGTTGGAGAACATTGCTTACTAGTTTTTTCCTTGTTTCCACTTCCTGCTACTGAACGTCATCTTCATCTCTTCTTGTTTCCTCACCAGGGAGTGGTAGTAGGCTCTCCCTGTACATGTCAAAATACTTTAGAGCCCCTTTGCCCGATAGTCCATATGCGTGATTTTCAAGCAGTTCACCCTTATCATTCAATTTCTGGAATCCTCCACTCTCATCTAATCCCAATACACCACCTCCTTGAGTTAAGCATATTGGCAAAAAGCCAGGAAGAGCACATGATTTAGTCCAAGAAGCCTGCACTTTATACTCTTTCATGACCCAAATCTCAGTCATTTCAGGTTCAACATCTTCACCCGAGTAACAGAGACCAAGACAACCTCCCAGTACCCTCAAATGACATTTCGTATCATATGACAATTCCTCTGCCAAATCAGGGGATAGAGGAATCTCATATAAACTCCTTTCAACCAAATCAAAGGCAATGATAACATGACGTTGTGTATCCCTGGATATGACCAACCAATGCAGGGACTGATTCAAGAACAAACCAGATACAGACTCAGCTCCAAGCTCCAAATATTCAACTTCTTCGCCATAAATGAAGGAAGGCACATTGGTTTTCACAGACAGAACCTCAATTCGAGGCCGTGTAAGTGGACCAAATTGCACACTATAAACAAAGCTTTCTGGGGTATTCACAATCACTTGAGGTTCACATACACCCAACCGTATTAAAACAAGCAAGTAATCATCATTGGACTGGTCATATCCAAAACCATACAGAAAACCAAACAACAAACCACCAACATAATCTGGAATTCCTTGGCGGACACGAGTTGAAGGGTCATACCATGAATCCCAGTCATCATACGTGACAGGAATTTCTCTGTGAGAACCAGTTGAAGGATTCCAGAGAATGAGATCACCAGCTGATGGACCCATCATTGTTGCTAACAGAATAAACCCTCTGCAAGAACCTAAGGTAAGGAAACTAGGGGCAATGTAGGGTGGGAATTTGAGGTTTACCACAGCAGAATCATCATGAAGCGACGCTTCGAAATCAAATGATTCAACTGAATCATCATTGACTTTATCGAGAAGAAGACGGTGTGTGGGTGAAGCACCTAGGTCAAAATGTGATTTAGCGAATTGAGGATTTGAAATCAAAGAGTTCCATGCAGTACAAACACATTTGAAGCGGAGGAGAGACCTCACTGGTAGCCTTAGCAGAATTTCAACAATCAACTCGTGAGACAGAGCGATGTTGAGGTTCAGGTCCTCCTTCTCCTTCTCATTCTCCTCCTTGTCGTTCATCATCATCATCATCTTGTTCTTCATATGCAGAAGAAATCTCACTGGTAGCCTCAGAATTTCAAGAATCAACTTTGTGACGGTGAGGTTGAGATTCTTCTGCTTCTCCTTCTGCGTTTCGTTCTCCATCATCTTCGTCTTCATCTCCATGTTCATGTTGCTACAACAATGTTTCAGTACAGAGAGAGTAAGAGTGAGAGTGTTATATGCTACAGGTTTCTGTTTTGTCGTAGTTCTCACAATCGAATTGCAATGGTTCCCTCCCTCCTTCACATTCCTTCCTAAAAAGTTCTGCTTTTTTATTTGTCATTTTCATCAAAAGTTCGATTTAAATAACAATTGGGCATTATTTTTAAAAATAAATAGTATTTATTAAAAATTATACACATATTATCTCGCATCATGCACACATGGAATAATAGTACTTTATCGACATACATCAGACTTTTTCATGCTTTCTCTCTCGTTTTTCTTTTTTAAATACGTATATCACCTATTTAAGTTTTTTTTTCTAATCTTAGTTACAATCTAATTTCATTTGTTTTCTAATTTGTTAGCTCTGAATCAATATACCAAAATCATTTTAATCTTTCAGATAGATGTATATACGAAAACATAAAATACAAATTTTGTGAGTTAATTTCTAAATGAATCCTTTAAGACTATTTGATACCAATTTTTATGATGACATATTTGATATCATTTTGAACGTAATTCATTTTTTTATTTTGTAATACAAAAAATAACCAAATAATTAAAAAAACTTTGTGAGCATATATTTTAATGGTATAAAAATGACAATTGAATTTTATTAATAATTTTAATGTCATTAAAAATCATTAAATGACAAATTAATACAGTATTTATTTTTGAAAAAAGTCACAATGGACTTTTGTTAAGTATTCTAATGTTATTTATAACTATTAAATGAAATATTAATAAATTAATTATTTTCAAAAATGTGAAATTATTTAATATTTTAATTACTAAAAAATCAGAAAATATAAATATGACATCATCTACCTACTAATCTATAATATATATATATATATATATATATAAATAAGAGTTTTTGCAGTCTTGAGGGAAAATCGGTCATTCAACAATTAATTTCAAAAACTATGAAAGTTGAGTATGGTTATTTTAGTAAAAACGCAATTTATTTCACTTGCACTGAATCTTAGTCGTTAATTCACAAGCATTTGGGTTTTTAATTGCATCAGTTTCACTCTTCCATTCCATTCCATATGAAACGCTTCTTCCGTTCCTTTTCTCTTCTTTGCATCGTTGCTCTGCCAAGAACAAACTAGGGATTGGAAATGAGAGAAGGGTCGAGACAGTGATGGTGTGAACCTACAATAACCAATTTGAGAGAAAGGCTTACAATGACTGCTCATCGATTCAGATCTCTCGCTCTCTTTCTCCAGGTCACTCTAGATTCCATCTACGCTTCCATAGTTCTAGCACCCTATGATATTCCAAATCTCAATCTCAAACACTCTGATCGGTGAGCTTAGATTGGTTGGTTTGGTTTTGATACTCAAAATCCGACATCCGATTCAATCCACTAAAAAAAAATTGATTTATCTGATCTTGGATATGTTCGGTGTTTGATTTGATTAGATTCAGTTTTTCATATTGGTTTTTATGTTTTTATTGGATTCGATCTATTATAAACACCCATAATTTTAGTGTAATCGCCTGCCACTTTTGCTTCTTCGTCGGAGCTCTGCAATCCAACAAGGACATCCGCTGAGGATCAAAACCAAAATGGTTGCAATCGTGGGGAGTTCAATTTTTTTCCGGAGATGAACTAAAATTATTTTTCTTTGCAAACATAATGATGAATAACCCAACAAAAATAAACACAACGTAAAAAATGCTTTTAAAACGATGACTTTACATTTCTATGGAGTAAATTTTCAGCTACATCTTCTGGAGCTGAAAGATGAACAAACACCAACAAACCAGCACAGAGAACCCATCTCTCTTTTTGTTGAGCGTTGTCTTTAATTATTGATATTTGGTTTTGTTATGTTTATTTTGAAATTGATTGTCTTCATCTTTTTAAGCTTTGCAGAAGGACTCATACAATAGTTCTTATATGAGCATGATAGTTAGAGATTGTTGCGATTTATCCTGTGTTTTATATTATTATTTTTTTATTTATCTCGTGCTCGTATAAGTAATTTATAGTGTTGGAGATTTTATAGCTCTATTTGGGTTGAGAAAGTTCTAAGGGTCTTGTTTGAGATGCAAGTTAATAACACAAAAAAGGGAGATTTGAATTGTGTTCTTGAAAACCACTTTTTAAAAACTTTGGTTTTTGAAAAGAATATTAGATCTTGAAAATGTTTAGTAAAACTTTTCGTAAACCGTTTAGTGCAGCGGAATTAAAGCAGTATAAAACAGACGATCAACACACAGAGATTTATACCGGTTCACCCTAAATATTTGGGCTACCTCTAGTACTTGACCACCACCAAGATTTTCACTAGCAAGTTTCAAGGACTTCTCCAATACAAGTATTCTCAAGGACTTCTCCCACAAGTATTATCACAGACTTCTCCAAGTATTCTACGTGACTCCTCCTACAAGTATTGTTCATGACTTCTCCTACAATCTATTCAAGATCGTTTAGCTCTACAAGGTTTCTCTTCGTACAAGAGTAGACGTAGAGAATTTAAAGCATTGGAAATCTAAGTGTTTGGGTTCAGATTTGACTTTGGATCACTCAAGAGTTCTTGATCTAAGAGAGAAATGAATGAAGAAGTTTGACTCTTTTAAGGTATGAGGTTCTCTCTTTTACTTTGCAGATGTAGTGGCTGAGATTTGACACTTAGGATTTGTTCTGCTCTGAGCATTGAATGCTTTTAAGAATGTTGAATGCTTTGAGTTCTTGTGCTTCCAGCGATAATTCTCTAGGTCTTCATTCTTCATGATGCCTTAAATACTCGCTTGCTAGTGTTGTAGCCGTTGTGAGACATGATCTAACCGTTGTTCTAGCCGTTGATTCAAATGGCATCCATCCGTTGATTCAAATGGCTTCGGTTAGTAGTTTCATTGAATGCATGCTCATGTTCAAGTTTATCCTTTAGCCAAAAAGGTGATGTTTGTCAGCTAGTAGGTGACAATAGACTTGGACTACTTTTCAGACATGAGACAATTGAGAAATATGATGTTGACAACTTGTCATTTTCCCTTGTTGGTCAGCGCGCCTTTAAGAAAAGCAACATAATCTTCACGTGATCTCTTTTGAACATAAGTCAATTGGTTGCAATCAGACTTTGTCTTTGGCGCCTAAAATTTGTCTTCAATTTTTCTAACTAATGAGTTGGCATTGGACGGTCAGAACAAATGTGTCTCGACTTGAGTTTGTTTGCTTGCCAAACAGTCTTGTGAGTTCTGAAGCTTTTTCTTTTTGTGGCGATTGAACGTTGAAGCATTTCGTGCAAATTCAATTTCTCCTGAAATTCAAATTAATTAAGAAGCTTAGTTGACACTGAGAGTGCTTCTATAAAAAAAATTATAATCAAAATTAGATTTTAAAACGTTATGACGCGTTTGAACTTAACATTGTTTATTTCATTCAGCATGATGTATTATGACGCGTTTGAACTTAACATTGTGACGAGTTTGAACTTAACATTGTTTGGCCCTACCCAAACCCAATCTGAAATTTCGGACGAAACCCGATATTTTTTGGTTTGGGTTTCACCCGAATTTTAAAACTTGTTTGGGTTTGGGTGTGAGATTGATTAAACCCGCACCCAAACCTGAATTTATGGTTGTTTTTGTTATTTTGTTATATTATTTGTGGTTGTTGTTGTTTGTTGAATACTTCGACCGAAAAGTTTAATTAGAAGAATATTGAAAAATGAAGTTTAATTATACATTTAGAATTGAGATGTTTCTAAATCTATGAATTATGTTGTTTATCAGCTTATATTCATGAACTATAATTTTTCCTTTCTATTGGAAAGATGATGAGGTTTAATCAGCTTATATTCATGTTGTTTTCGGATCGGGTATTTGAGTTTTTTGCGAGTTCGGTGCTCACATCGGGTTTTGAATTTGAGTTTGGGTAACCCGAAACTCAAGGGTTCGGATTTGGGTTTAATTTTTGCACCCATATTGGGTTTGGGTTTAGGTTTAGGTGTTAAGTTCGGGTTTGAGTGTGAGAATGACCAAACCCGCACCCACGGGACCCATGGCCAACCCTAATTATATTTCTATTCTATTTGACTTATGAATTTTACTTTACAAAAATAACTAGATAGTTACGTATTTCAATAAAATAAAATAAATGTACATATAGATACATGATTTCTAATGTATTTCGAACATTATGGGCGATTATTTGAATGCTCAAAAAATTAAATTAAATATGTTATTTGAATTTTTTTACAAATGAAAAAATTGGTAAATACATGTGAATGTAACTTAAATTTAATATTAGTATATCTTTAATTTTTATGTCAAAAGTCAAGAGTTTAAACAAATAGCATTAAGGTTAAAAATAATATCTTTGTGTCCAGAGACATCATTACCGTATCTCAAGCGAAACTAGTCACGTGGGGTCCCTTTCTCCGTAAATACTAGTTGCCAAAGGACGAAAATAAAAACAAATTGCATCAAAACTTGTACCTTTTTTATTAAATAGTATAACAAACTTCAAAAATATTTAACACACAAAAATCATTATAAAGTGAATAGAAACATGGCTCACTGAACCATGATACATGCCAACAATTCAAGATGAAGAATGTGTGAATAATCAAGAAAGTATGTTTGTTTTCATTTTTCTATTTTCATTTTCATAATTGTCGCCACGACTTCTACTGCGGCAACCACCCAATCACCACCGCAACAAAATTTTATTCTAAGTGTGACAACAATTTTTTGAAAAAACCTTTTGTTCTTACATGAACAATGAGATCTTTTCTCTAGAATTAATGGTAGTCATTGTTGAACATAAAAGACAACTTTTTTTATTCTAAATGGTGGTTAGCCTTTCATAGTGAGGCGATTACATTTACCCTAATCTACTACATTTGGACCTTGTCTAAGCCTATCTGAACACTAGCGAGCTCCTCTGTTGACTCGTCTTGCCTAGTGTTGTCCTAACGTTAAGGTCTTGCAAGTATCTTGTTTGGCAGAACCTGTCCACATGCCCGCAAGACGCCAAGTCCTTGTGCAGAAGGATGAAGTGTGTCTTTAGTATCAGGTCCCGACCCGCCAACATAGGGCGAGACCTGTCCAAATTTTTTTTTGATAGGAAAATGTTAGTTGTTAGAAATGTTAGTAAATTAGTTCTTCATTCGGATTTGAACCAGAACCCTTCACCCTTCAACCCACCCAACCCTTATGTCCCTAACTCTTACCACTTGAGCTATCCTTCGGGGATAAAGACCTGTCCACATGCCCGCAAGACGCCGAGTCTGAAGCATGAGTGTGTCCTAATTGTCTCAAGTCTCAATGAGCATGTGCCGCCCTTAGACAACTCGTTATGGAGATAACCCTTCGACCGACGGTCACGACCAATACCCCCGGGTGTCCCCCCACAACTAGCCTTCCAGTATACACCTTTCTAATCTCGACTTTGAAAGTGAAGTGTGCCCTCTATAAAGCATATAGGTCGCCAACATGGCATAGTAGACATACAACTCGCCATAAAAGCGACTAATAAATACACGTGCCAACAATGGCGTAATGAACATAAAATCCGCCACAAAAGCGACTAATAAATACATTTGCTACCACCCATGCCTGAAGAAGTCATCATATGTGGGAAGTATCTGACCAGTCCACATGCCTGCAAGACACCGAGTCTGAAGCATGAAGACGAAGCGCGTCTTTACTCCAAGATGACAATGATAAGATGGCGAGATCAATCCGCCAAAATCTGTTGCACATTGTCGTTCCTAACGACGCAGTCACATGTTCTCAGCCCAACATATAGCCATGGAGAATCATGTGAGTATTGAAGATATTGACTTGTAAAATCATACTTTTGAACTTATCATTAATTCGCTGAACCGTGCGGCCTATTGAAGATATTGACTTGTAAAATCATACTTTTAAACTTAGCCTATTTTCGCTTCATGGTGAGGTCGCTTCATTCGCGCCCCAAGTCTTATTGCGGCTCTTAAAGCGCGAACTGCGTGATCTCTATTCCACATGTAATGGGCGAGACCGGCCCAGGTTTTGGAGATGTGAATAACCAAGTCACATGAAGCGGCTCCTAACTCGCTGAACCGTGTGGCTCCTATCCAACGTGTAGCCGGCGGGACCAGCCTAGGTTTGGAGATGCAACGTACGCTGCACAGAGTCTTTCCTAACAACGCAATCACATGTTCTCAGCCTAACATATAGCCATGGAGAATTATGCAAGTGTTGGAGATATTGACTTGTAAAATCATTCTTTTGAACGAATTTCCAATTGCATCTTTGGATATAGATTGTAGACAACATATTAATATCAAATTCATTTGCATTTTGTGAATGACAAAATTTCAATGGTGTGGAAGTGTAACCATAATCAACATTAAAAGCATAACGCATAACAAGAAGTCCCTCTACCGGGAATTAATAGTACATTCACATAAAAGAAACCTGATCATGTATTTGTATATTGAGGTATACTTCACATTCACATGAAATGAGGACTATCATCAATGGATGCTATTGTATAGGAATATAGCCATAGTGAGGAAATCCTAATAAAAATAAAATCAGAACCAGCAGTAGACAATTCCTAAAATAGCAGAACTATGCAAGCTAGATAGAGTTAAGCTAGCATATCAATGTCTCATTTGAGAGATCAGATCATGTTTGCAGACTTCAAAATGCAATTCTATGGCAAACAAATGATGGCTTTAAAAGGCATACATACCAAAATAAAGTAAAGTGCAATTCCAGTATGATTAGGATGAAAAAGATTTCAGCACAAGATAGTAAAATCAAATAAAAGACATCTAGTATAAGTCTTCCTAGAGTCTTTGAACCAAGCTCATTCAGTTTCACTAGAAAACCAAGAAAGTGACCTCATGTACAACTGCAAGGACATGTATAATAGTTTCACTAACATTAGAGCCTAATTATTCTAATGGACATTACAGCAGGCAAGCTCACATCAATGTTTAGGTAAATGTAAATTATTGTGACAAAGCTAATCTATCCTTTTTGAATCCCAAAAGACATATCTGCAATATATGAGAAAGCAACAAGGCAAGGTTTGTATTAAGTCCAAGAACTATTATTGGGGGCCTAAGGTAATTGAGGGGCCTAAGGAAATTGCCTTAAGCCATACACGACCCTAGGGTGACAGTGGCAGTTGAGATTGAGAGGGAGAAGGACGACAATGGTGGTGGAGGTGGCACCAATGGCAGTGGTGGGGTGGTGACTCCGGTGAAGGTGGCATTGCAGGTAGTGGTTAATGTGGTTGTGGTGGAGGGTGCCGGTGGCGACGATGGTGGTAGTGGTGATGGTGGGTGATGGCGGCAGTTGGTGAAAATGATGAAATTACATGTTACTGAAACTAAAAACTATAATCACAAAACCTTTTGTGATTTTTAATATTATTTTAAAATTTAGTAAAATCTCACTTCAACTTCATTTTTATCAAACACATTTTATTTTTAAATTTGCGCTTCATTTTTATCAAACACATTTTATTTTTAAATTTGCATTTGAAAATTAAAAACGATTTTAAAACAACGACCTACATTTACGACTATGAGGAGTAAATTTCCATCTGTATCTCTTTGCTGAAAGATGAACAAGCACCCACAAACTAGCACAGAGAGCCTCTCTCTCTTCTCCCATCTCCCCGACGAGTTAATTCTCCAAATCCTCCTGCGACTACCAGTTCGATCTCTGCTCCGTTTCAAAACCGTCTGTAAATCATGGCGCTATCTCATTTCCGATCCCCAATTCACCAAATCCCATTTCAACCTAGCAGCTTCACCCACCCACCGCATCTTCCTCAACAACACCAACGGTTTCTAAATCGAATCCCTCGACACCGATTCATCGCTGCATGATGAATCCTCTCTCGTCCACCTCAAATTCCCCCTCGCACCGCCGCATCCTGACAACCACAGGTTCGGTTCTTCCGTCACCGGGCTCAAGGTTTTAGGTTCTTGCAGAGGGTTTGTGCTTTTGGCTAACCACCAAGGTAATGTCGTTGTGTGGAACCCGTCAACCGGTGTTCGAAGACGGGTTCCGGAATGGTGTAGTTACTTGGCGTCTCAGTGTGAGTTTCTGTATGGTATTGGGTATGATGAATCAAATGATGATTACTTGGTTGTTTTTATAGAATCTAATGAGCGTGTTGTGGCTAATTGCAAGCCTAAAATCAAGGGTTTTTCTTTGAAAAACAATTTAGCCTTGTTGCTGAGTAGGAATGTTGAGTATGTGGATTTAGGGTTTGAGTTTAGACCTGGGTTGTTCTTGAATGAGGCTCTTCATTGGTTGGTTAAGTCTCGCGTTAAGGAGGTTCTTGTAGTTCTTGCTTTTGATTTGGTAGAGAGGGGTTTACTTGAGATTCCTCTGTCACAGGATTTAGCTATGGAATTGACTTATGATAAGAAAATATATTATTTGCGGGTGCTGAAAGGATGTCTCGGTCTGTGTTGCTCAAGTTTTGGCGGCATGGCCGAAATGTGGATAATGAAAGAGTATAAAGTGCAGTCGTCGTGGACTAGGATTGTTTTGTCGGCTTGTGACATTTCTCGGAACTCCTTTTTTCCTATATGTTTCACTAAATGCGGCGATGTTTTCGGATCGAACGAGTTTGGAAGGTTGTTGAGGCTTAATGATGAAGGAAAGCTGCTTGAGCATCGCGCACTGTGGCGGGGAAAGAGTAGATATCGTGTATTACATAGTCGTGTGTATACAGAGAGTTTACTACCATTCCCTGATCAAGAAAATGAAGATTACCCACCCTTCTAGTTACTTTGAGCAACCAAGTGAAGATAACAAGCATGAAGTATCAATGTATGTAATGTTCTTCAATCTTTGTCTCCTTTTTGTTACTATTTTCCATGCATAAAGAAAATGCTAAATTATTATATGCAGAATGCATGGTACATGAAAATGATTCCTTAACCTATCATGTACTCCCTCCTTCCTAGAAGTTATATATCTCACAAATAAGTGATATATGAAATTGCAAAGAAAGATTAGGTTGTTAGGTGGACCGAATTCACTAATGGATAGGAAAATATTTGATGTCTCTCTTGATCATAATAATGAAAGCCAATTTGGGTGGAAAATTATATAAGAAAAACAACTATGATCCAAAGTGAAATTACAGTTCTCAAATTAAAATCGTATACAATGTATAATGTGACATTTACAATATGCTCATTTTTCCTGCAGGCATGGAGTATGCAAGAATACTCTGTATAGTCAAGTCTATCCTAGCTTTCCTTCAAATGATGAAACTACAAGGAAGAAAACATATTATTTAGAAGAGAATGTAATTTATATATGATGTAAAATAGTCTTGTATGACTGGTGTCTGTTTTAGTGATGCTTTTAGTAAGGCTGGAGTGTAGATAGACTTTAGAATTTAATTGTGTTTAAAAAAAATATGAAAGTTAGCAAATCCTAGTTGGAATTAGTACTTGATATTTTGCATCTTTATCTTTTTTCCCTCTTAATATTATTCTTGTATTAGCTTTTAAACTAAACAAGGTGCAATGTTGATTAATCTTGAATGTGGTCAGAATAACCTCTTAATCATACTAAATTACTAATGTTCTTTGACAAAAAAAAATCATACTGATGCTCATAAGGTTTCTTTCATATATAATTCCATGATACCTTTAAAGATACTTTGATTCCTATGAATGACGATGATGGTACAAATGTGCTAGGATTTGATAAATTATAGCTTCAGCTTAAGTTATGTTCTTTTTTCTTCCTTTGTATATATTTTGTCTTCATTATTTATGACAGTAAAATGGACAAACTTTCATAATTTGCAAACTTACTTTTCATATTTGGACTGCGTGATATGAGAAAAACATGAATAGAATTGCAATTATGGGCTTCTAGGACTTTGGGGTGTTTATTCTTCTTCTTACCATGCACTTTGGGCTGACATACTTTGCAGCAAGGTTATAACATTATATAGGGATTAGGGTATGAGTTGGTGTAAATTGCCTAATCGGTCATTTCTAGCAGTTTTCACTATGACAGCCCATGATTTTATTAAGTTGCTACTGCCTTATATTTCATCCTCCTTTAAAGATTGCTAAATCATAACAAAATGTTTATTATGAAAGATATTTGGTGTCTTATTTCAGTCCTTGTTAGTCACTACATTTACCTTCAAACTTACCATTGTGTTCATTACCTCTACAGTTTGGCAGTTGGTACTTAGTCCTTATCACCACTTGAAAATCTGTGTTAACTTGGAGAGAGACTTTCATTTCTTTTCTTGTTTACCTTCACCGTGATCTTCCATTATGTGTTATGTTAAATCACATTTGAAACTTTTTGAGTTTGGAATGACAAGTGCCCTTTTGGTTGATAAAAGGAGTAGGAGTTTGGTTATGATGCTCTCCGCCACAAGCCCCTAATTATTAGCCAAATTTTTTCTTTCAAAATTGATACATGATAACCAAACTCCTAGATTGCGGTTAGCCTATTATAAAAAGCTTATGCTCATTATAAAATGCTTACGCCCATGAAAACAACTTTAACAGAAACACAGATTTCACTCGTAGGCAAAGAAATAGTATTATTAGAACTTTTTCCTCCCCACAAAATAGATGAAAATAAAGCTTATGCCCCTGAAAACAACTTCAACAAAGGTTTTAACCCAAAAGCTCAAGTCTTAACATTTCTAAAATCTCAAAATACATCTCCTTCAAAAACCAGATGGCTGGCAGTAGTAACCCTAGCTGCTAGAGAGAATCGCGAGAGGAGCTTTTCCTCTTTGAAACTGCTTACCTTCATTCATTCATAAAAAATTCATAATGAGTTATGTTAATAACCATTTCATAAAAACGTACCTGGAATAAACGTAGTTACAGACTTACAGGGAAAGGAAAATAATATTAGAGAAAAGAAGTTGTTATTGACATTGTGAAAGTTTAAACTTAGGTTTAGTATAGAGAAATATTCTTCGTGACATAGATCCATAATCAAAATAAGAAATGAAGGGTTTGGGGGCCGTTATCAGAGATGCAGAGGGAAAGGTGGTGGCAGCTTGCTGCAAGAAGGATGACCGCCTGACCGGATGTGGTCTCCGGAGATGGCGGAGACGGTTGGCCTGGTTTTGGGTGTGCAGCTAGCTCGTGAGTTGGGCCTATGGAACCTATATGCAGAAGTTGATTGTCAGTCAATGATTTTGAAGATGCAAACAAGGGGAGCTTCTGGAGCTTACACTGATCTACTAGTCCAGGAGATGCAACGCATGATGCCTTTATTTTCCTTTATTTCGTGTACTCATGTTTTTAGGGAGGCGAATAATGGTGTCCATTGGCTAGCCAAGCATGCATTAATATCTCAAGATGAGACTTGGTTAGGATGTACTCCCCCTTGTATTCAATCCTTTATTGCTTCGGATGTTTTACCAAGACCAAGTTAATATAAGTTGAATTTCGAGTTAAAAAAAATAAGAAATGAATAATTGTTCTAAATAAATAAATAAATAAGAAATGAATAAATAAATGAAGAAAAAGATAAAAACACAATCAATCAATTTTGAATAGACCAAATTTTGAACTGAATTGGCATAAAATTTATACATTCAGTTTGACATTCATTTTATTACCTTTAGGGTTCGTTTGGTGGTCAGATAGGATAAAAGCAGGATATGATAAATGATTCGATAAGGACATGATATGATAAGAGCAGGATACACTCTTATCCTATCATGCGTTTGAGGTGGACAAGATATTAATAGGATATGATAGAAACAATGAAAAATGTATCAAATTTTCCTTTGAAAAAAAATTCATAATATTCATAAACTGATATCATATCCTGTCAAGATAATTTCTATCATATCTCCCCCTCAGGATAATTTTTACACATGATAGGATAAGGGACATGATAGTGTTATCTTATCCTGCTGACGCAACAAACAACATATTACAACATAATATGATTATTGTTATCATATCCTGTTTGATTATCATGTCCACCAAATGGGCCCTAATGTCATTTTGAATTTCAATTTATTTATAATTTTAACACCACATGCATCAGGATAATATTCACATGATCAACATGATAAGATATTCATAAACTGATATCATGTTAGGATAATTTCTATCATAACTTCTCCCCCATGATAATTTTTACACATGATAGACAGGATATGATAAGAGACAAGATAGTGTTATCTTATCATGCTGGCGCAACAAACAACATACTACAGCAAAATATGATTATTGTTATCCTATCATGTTTGATTATCATGTCTACCAAACGGGCCCTAATGTCATTTTGAATTTCAATTTATTTATAATTTTAACACCGCATGTATCGTAAAAGAATTTGACTAATAATAAAATTATTTGACTGACTGTAACATTTGAGCAGTAATAAAATGTCCATATAATGTCTTGCATATTGGTCAAGAGTTAGGAATTTCATAAAGAATTTTGACTGACCTTAACTTTTCAATAATAATAAAATATTATGAACCTTCTTTCTTAGCCCAAATCATCTTAGCACACACAAACTCTCGTATTCCCTCAACACACTATAAATTTCAACTGAGAAACCATCAAATCTCATCTTTCACTCACTTCCTCACTCTCTCAGAACATCACTAAACAATGGCCGAGCAGCATGGCATTCCAATGTATCTCTCCCCCAGATTCGGTGAAAACTCATTAGAGCAGCACACTCCCAACATTGGACCCTTCGGTTTCCACCTCCAACCACCACAGTTTGGCCTTGGACCCAACCATCAGGTAAGGTCCTCCTCCTCCAAGAGGACCGTCGGCAGGCCACCCGGTTCTAAGAATAAGCCGAAGCCCCCGATGGTCATCATCAAGAACAACAATGACATAAAGTTAGCAATTATTGAGGTCGGTGCCGGCACCGACGTCATGGAGACGGTGGTCCAGCTGGCCCGCCGCTACAACTCCAACATCATGGTGGTCCATGCTGCGGGTACAATTTCCAATGTGACTCTCAGCAACCCTCTGGACCAAGCTTTCATTGCCCATGGACCCTTTGTTCTGTTGGGTCTCTCTGGATCCTATGTGACACCACATTCTCTCAACGATCCCTTGCCTTCTTCTTCTTTTCCATCTTTCACCCCCAACCTCTCTCCCTCTGCGACTCGCTCCACCTTCGCGATCTCCATCTCTAGCTTACAGGGAAAAGTCATTCATGGGGTCGTTGCTGGAAAGATCATGGCCGCAAATAATGGGGTCACTGTTACGACTCTGCTTTTCAAGAACCCTGAGTATCACAAATTTGGTGTCGTCACTGAAGGCGATATTGTGGAAGAACATATTGATAACCCTCATGACAATGGTGGTGGCAGTGATCACGGGGCCGCTAGCGGTTTTATAGGTGGTGGGTGTGCTGGTGGTTTTGACATGCTTGAATTTAAACAAGATTGAAGAGAAAGTTTGATGTGAATGTATCAAAACCCATAGTATAATGAGAAAGTAAGCAAGAGATATTGAGAGATGTTAGGGATATCCTAAATTTTTAATAAAGTCCCAATAATTTAATATTTAAATAAATAGAAAAATAAATTTTCACAAATTAAAATTACTCATTTCCATTTCATTTGTACCTTTTCCTATCCCTCGATTACGAGGTCCAAAAGATAACACTCATAAAAATAATAAATATATCTTGTCTTTTTTTTAAAATTATTATTATTACATTCTTTCTAGGCTTAATTGCACTTTTGGTCCCCCAACTTTGACCTTCCTGCAAAAATCGTCCCCAAACTTTAAAATTAGCAAAAATCATCCCTAACGTTTACACCCGGTTGCAAAATTGGTTTTCCATCCAATTCCATCCACTATTTAACGAATTATGGGATAAAAATTAATAAAAAATAAAAAATAAAACAAAAACCTTAAATTCATCATTTTTCTATCCTTTTACTGGAAATCTTTTTTTTTTCTGGGTTCATTGTTGGAGAGAGAGGTTGAAGAAGAAGAACCCAGATCACACCAATAACAATTGCAACTCTATCACCCAAGCTAGGACCAGCTACTACATCAATTGCAACTCCTTCACTCAAATGGCTCAATTTCCCACCCACCCCTTCATCAACATGATCCAACATCTCACCACTACCTACATTTTTTGCCTGATCCATCTCACCAATAACAATTCATTCCACTCAATGTGTCCAAACCTGAAAAGAAATTCCTAAAGTACACACATTCCACAGTGACAAACCCAGCAAACAGAAGGAAAACAAAATTAATTATTTACAGTGGATGAACAATGTGATCAAATGGAAGGTACAAAATTCAAATCTCTCAATGACCCATTTCATGGTTTGAGATAAAACATTCAGACAATGTAACTAACACCTCTCCCTCTCTCCCAACCACCAACACCACAGCCACTACCCAAAAACCACTGCCTCCTCCTCCGCCAGCAGAGTCATAGACGATATAAAACCAGAGGATGATGGTGATGGCGGCGAACATAGTGGTTGCGCGAAAACGTGGTGGTATGCAGAGGTTCAGATTTGAGATAGTGATGAATGAGTGGTGGTGGTGATGGGCAGATCGGGAAAGGGTGAGCGACAACGGCGCTAAAACCAACAAGGAGAGGTTCAGATCGGGAAAGGGCAGATATGAGGAGAAGCGACTGCAGGCAAACGTGGTGGTGTGTAGAGGTTCAGATCGGAGAGCGAGAACGAGTGGTGGTGATGATGTGATTTGGGGAAGTGAGAGGAGTGATCCATGGCACGACGGTGGTGGCTTGAAGTTGAAGTGCAGAGGTTATGGTGGAAAGGTGAAAAAGAAAAGGGTGTTAATTAAGATGATGAAGATAAAGGAAAAATGAGATAAAGATGATGAATTTCTGGGCTTTTAATATGAAGATGATGAATGTTTGAGAGACTAAATTTTTTATTAATTTTTTGAGGAATATTCTGTTAGTTTTTGGATGGAATTGGACGGAAAACCAATTTTGCAACCGGGTGTAAACGTTAGGGACGTTTTTTGCTAATTTTAAAGTTTAGGGACGATTTTCGCAGGAAGGCCAAAGTTAGGGGACCAAAAATGCAATTAAGCCTTTTCTACAGAAAAATGAAAAAGGAAATTCCAATCAAACAAAAGCCCTAAAACACCAACCTATCTCCATTCTCCATCCATGCATGGTGAAATTTCCGAGCTCTATCAGCAACGGAAAGATGAACAGGCGAAGAAGCTCGGAGAACGAGAACCCCTTTCTCCTTCCCCATCTCCCTGACGAGTTGATTCTTCTTCAAATCCTTCTTCGACTACCAGTTCGATCTCTGCTCCGTTTCAAAACCGTCTGCAAATCATGGCTCTCTCGCATTTCCGAACCCCAATTCGCCAAATCCCATTTTGACCTAGCTGCTTCACCCACCCACCGCATCTTCCTAAACGACGCCCCTGGTTTCAAAATCGAATCATTCGACACCGATTCATCGCTCCACGATGATTCTGCTGTGGTTAACCTCAAATTCCCGCTTGCACCGCCGTGTCCTCGAATGCTGTTATGGGCAAACACCCGTTTGATGGTTATGGGTTCTTGCAGAGGGTTTGTGTTTTTAGCCAATTACAAAGGTGACATTGTTGTATGGAATCCTTCAACTGGTGAGCGAAGAAGAATTCCAGATAGTTTTAATATGGGTTTAGAATTTCTTTATGGTATTGGGTATGACAAAATAGGTGATGATTACTTGTTAATTTATATAGAATCGAATGACCTCGTCGTGGCTGAGTATATGCCCGAAATTAAGATTTTCTCTTTGAAATATAATTCACATGTCTTGTGTGGTATGAATGATGAGTATGTGGATTTGGGATCTGATTTTAGACCTGGTTTGTTTTTGAATGACTCTC
The DNA here is from genome assembly GCF_012489685.1 of Lotus japonicus. Lineage (NCBI taxonomy): Eukaryota > Viridiplantae > Streptophyta > Magnoliopsida > Fabales > Fabaceae > Lotus > Lotus japonicus. The sequence goes on along the minus strand of NC_080041.1, from coordinate 104,290,636 downwards.
TGCATTGGTTGGTTAAGTCTCGTGTTAGGAACGTTCGTGTAGTTCTCGCTTTTGATTTGGTAGAGGGGAGTTTATTAGAGATTCCTATGTCATTGCATGATTTAGCTGTGGAATTGGGCGATGATAACAAAGAGTATCATTTGAGGGTGATGGGAGGGTGTCTCTGTCTGTGTCACTCGCGTGTGGGTATGGCTGAAATATGGATGATGATGGAGTATAAAGTGGAATCATCTTGGACTAAGATTGTTTTGTCAGATTACGACTTCCCTTGCAACTCCTTTTTTCCAATATGGTTCACCAAATGTGGTGATATTTTTGGATCAAATGAGGTTGGAAGATTATTGAAGCTTAACGATAAAGGAAACCTGCTTGAGCATCGCGCACTTTGGAAGGGGAAAGGGGAGAGGAGCTATCGTCTATTATACACTCATATGTATACAGAGAGTTTACTTTCACTCCCTGAGATAGTGAGTGGACATTACCCACCCGAATATTACCCACCCTTTAGTGGCTTTGAGGAAATAGATGCACATGAACAACAACCTGCTGACTTAGATCAAGGGGGTGAAGATGACCAACAACCTGGTGACTTAGATCAAGGGAGTGAAGATGATCAACAAGCAAGTGAAGATGACCAACAACCTACATAATCTGAGGAAGAACTTGCAGATGACCAAAACCTGGGTGGCTTTGATGAAGCAACTGGAGATGACCAACACTAGCAGACACGGAGTATCAATGCATGTAATGTTCACCAATCCTTTTCACCATTTTATTTCTATTTATGATGCATAATGAAAACTGAGGAGTTATATGCAAAATATACATGAAAATGATTCCTTAATCCTAGCTTGTTTTATTTCTCTCTCTATAAGCAAATGATACATGAAATTGCTAAGAAAGGTGTGGTTGGTGGACTGAATTCACTAGCAATATTTGATGTCTTGCTTGCTCAGAATAATGAAGACAATTTGGGTGGAAATTTATGTAAGTAAAACAACTATTGTCCAGAATGAAATAACAGTTTTCGAACTAAAAATATTATAGAATGTATAATATGGTGACATTTACAATAAGCTCATTTTTCCTTCAGGCACAACCGCACAAAGTATGCAAGAACTCTCTATATAGTCAGGTCAATGTCCTAGCTTTCCTTCAAATGATGATACTACTGGAAGAAAACATAATATTTAGAAGAAAATGTAATTTATATGATGTGAAATGGTCTTGTATGACTGGTGTCTGTTTCAGTGGTGATTTTAGTGAGGCTGGTGTGTAGATAGACTTCAGAATCTAATCACGTATGAAGTATGTAAGTTAGCAAATTCTAGTTGTAATTAATACTTGATATTTTGTGGCTTTGTTTCACGCCTTTACCTTCAAACATACCACTGTGTGTTTATTACCAATATATTTTGGTTCTGATAGTGTTTATCACCACTTGAAATCAATAATTAACTTTGAGAAAGACTTCCATTTCCTTTCTTGTTTACCTTCACCTTATTCTTCTATTATGTGTTATGGTCATATCTTCAGACTTATAAGTCAAAAGTTATATATGAAACTTTTTGAGTTTGGAATGGCAAGTCCCCTTTTGGTTGATAAAGAAGTAGGGGTTTAGTTATGATGCCTCTAGATTCTCTTAAGAATATTATTTCTTTGCCTACACATGATTGAATGTGTTTTTACAATACTCTAATCATTTTTCTGCTGTGACATTTTCTTGTTATTCGAAAATTGCTTAGTTACAAATGCAATAGTGTTCAAATTTTTTACTGCATTACAGCATATTTATTAACAGTGATGAGTAATTAAAAGACCTGTTTGAGAAATTTATACTGGTTACATTATGCATGACAAATTTATACTTGATGCTTCGAGGATAAAGTAATAGCTTAATATCTATGCCTAAATAATATGACCAACACAGAAGAGATTATTTCTTGTGAATGTTCCTGCTAATGATGTCTATTCTCGGGTATATGTTCGTTCTCTCTTTATAAGGAAGTTCGTTATTTATATATTAATATGTTTTATACAACTATGTAATTACAATCAGCTTATATTTTTTGGCTTGATTTTTTTTTTTGGTTTAATTGCACTTTGTTTGAAATGAGTAATTTTGGTACACAAAAGATCAATTTGTGATAATTAGGTCTTGCGGTTAGCCTTCGTCCAATTGTTAACAGGGATTGATGAAATGTCAAGTATATTAACATTTTATTATTTTATTAGCATTTTAATATTTATTTTTCTTTTATTATTAAAAGCACTTACAAGTTACTCTCTCTAAAGTCTAAACTCTATCTCACACCATCTCCTTAGCCCACCAATCTCACCACCTCCCCTCCTCCTCCTTCTTCTTAGAATCATCAAAGGCAAGCCACTCTAACCAACAAATTGATCCCATCAACAAGGGGATTAATAAGAAGAAATGAATAGAAAACAAACTCATCAACAACAAAATTCACTATCCCGTTTATTTCCCAGAAAACCATAACGAAATCAATGGTAAAAGATGTATTTATAGATTCAAATCAAACCCAAAAATTCTGGTTGCTTTCCAACCACAAAACCCCCAACCTTAATCCCTCATTCTCTCCTCCCTCTTCACCACGAGGGAGGGAGAATCTGATGAAGATCACAACCTCCACGCTCTCTACCTCTCCATCCCATGCAAAGTCATCCAAATCTGAACCACTTCCAGATCCCTTCGAATTGAACTTAGCATCGCTCAACCCCTAAATTGAACAGCAAAAGTAGTGGATGAAGGGGGGGGGGGGGGTGAAGAAGAAGAGGTGAAGACGAACAGAGCGATTCTGCCACCGCGAGTCTTCTCAAACTGCGCGGCCGTGGATGTTCCCGCTACACCACCACCTCATATCAGAGTCTTTTTCGCGGGAGCTAACTTTTTTTTATCTTCCCCATCGTGTTTTCTCAAATCCCTAAGTGGATGCACCACCGCGACATCGGATTTGCGTCGCATTGCCTCGACCCAGATCCTGTTGGGAACCATCATTAGAAAGGGGGAATCAAGGATGAAGGAAAGGGTTTCGTGAAAGGTAGAGGGAAGATGATAATAGACATTGATTGAGTCATGGAAGTGAAGATGGTGGTCTGATGATGAAGTCATGAAGGTGGTAGGGCAGTAATTTAGGGTTTTCATTACCTTTTTTTTCTTTTTCCTAAAATGAGTTTTAATAAGTAAGTTTAATTATATTTTGTTGATAAAATTGGCATGGCATCCAAGTGATGTCCACATCAAAATTCCATCTAAAATCAAGGGTCTACGTCATAAGATGAGAGCCACGTAGGACAATTCCATCTAAAGTTTGAGGGAGGCTAACAGTTGGACCCAATTGTCACAAATTGATCTTTTGTGTACCAAAATTGCTCATTTTAAACAAAGGGGATTCAAATTGCACAAAGGCCTAACATCAGGGATCAGAACTCTTAATTGAACTTTTGATACAAAACGTGTAGTTCCCCGGAGAAGAAAGGTAAATAATAGGCTCTAAAACAAAAGACACCGCCTGAGAGGCCAAAGCCCCACCATCAACGAGGCCGACCTTATCTGCAGCACCAGAGCTCATACATAGAGAGAGAGAGAGGAAAACCCCAAGTTGTCGGCTTCGATTCACCATCACAAACATCGTCCATCAACATCGCAACATGAACTACACACCGGGCTGAAGACACTACTCGAGGTTTCCGACCTCTATTTGCTTTCTTAGAGCATCTCCAACCCTTGTACCTTAGTTAGTTCCTTAACTTAAGATTCGTTCCTAATTAACAAATGCTCATAGGAGCAAATGATGTGGCATCGTTAGGTTCCTTAAATTTTAGGTTTGTTCATTCCCCAAGAACATTGGATTTTAGGATCTTAGATTAAAAAACTATTTTCCCTCTCATTCATCTGGTACTGTGGGACAAAACCAAAAGTAGGTGGAATAAAAATGTAAATATTTGTGGTATTGTGGGACCAAACTAAAAGTAAAATAAGAACCGTGGTTGGAGCGAAATCTGCATCAAAATCTTATGAGTTGCTTAGAACATCTGCAACACTTTAGGCCCACATAAACAGTGTTAGAAACTCAAAATAAGGTCTCATGGTTGGAGTTGCTCTTAGGGCACCCCACCATCAGGGTTAAGAGATACAACTTGAGAATTATAGTTTTTTAGAATCCAAACTACCTTTTTTTGTTACAAGAGGAAGGCTAACAGACACAGAAACTAAGAAAGCACATCAAGGCACAAAGCCTGAATAATGTAAGAGGGTAGGAGCCTCCAAACACGATGCAAAGAACCATCCTTGCGAGTTTGCTGGGCTAGCACATCCACTGCATTATTCCTCTCCCTCGAAACATGGACAATTCTAGTATTCCACTCACGGCCTAATAAAACCCGAACTCTAGCAACCTCATCTCTTGCCCATTATTACACCAAGTCTGTATTTAACTGAAAATTCTCCATCGCATTCCTGCAATTTGAATGACAAAGTATCTCTATGTCCAAGATCTCATGCATGCGTGAGCCCAAGCTCTATAGCTAGAACTTCATCCAAAAAAGGGATTACCAAAACAAAGACTCGAAGAAGTCCCAAGTATCTCTCTATGCCCAAGATCTCATGCATGCGTGAGCCCAAGCTCTATTGCTAGAACTTCAGCCAAAAATGGATTACCAAAACAAAGACTCGAAGAAGTCCTAAGTATCTAATTACCATGACTATTGTAACACCCCATTTTCTGTTATTAGGTTAATTATTATTTTATTTTAATTAGTATTATGGTATAGGGTAATTAAGTGATTTTGTTAGATAATTAAGTGATTATTTGATATAGATAAATACGGTTTTAGGGTTTAGTATAAGTAATTGAGTGTGGGGCCCATTGTATGGCTATTTAAGGGTTAGGAGTGAAATAGAAAGAAAGAAAAGAAAAAAAATAAGGATTAGAAGAGAAGCAGAACAAGAAACACGTGAAAGCAGAGAAGGAGAGGAGAAAAGAGGAGAAAACTTAGAACTGATCTACAAGAGGTAAGAGTTTGAATTCATGTTTTATGGATTGGTATGATAGTGGATAATGATAGAAAGCATGATTTAGGAACCCTAGATTGCAAAAATTCACAAATTGAAATAGTTAGGGTTTGGTTTTTAGATGATTTTGGGGGTAGATGATAGGCTTGCATGATGCGCAGAAATTTACGTTCTCTTGTACCCTTTTTCGTGCTATGTTAATGGCCGAATTTGAAGAAGTAGTCTTCATAAAAGTTGTAGGTTTTTCTGTTACGAAACTTTTGCCACTGGTTTCACGTCATTCCGACGTCTGTAGCTCGAGTTATGTGTATTTTAGTGAGTATAGGTTAAGCTGTCCAATTTCTTACGAACTGCGGTTAGTGTACGATTTTTCCTGATTTTTGTACTTTGAATTGTGACTTGAAAATTTATAGAGGTTTACAAAACGTGTATACGGAACCATGATAAAAATATTAGATTTTTCTGAGTATATTTGATAATTTACATCTGTTTAATAGTTCATTAGATGTGTGGTGCGCGCACATGGCGAGTTGCGCAGGAAGATGTCGCAAGATGTCGCGACATGGCGAGTTGCGTAGGGAGATGTCGTGAGATGTCGCGACATGGCGAGTTATTCAGCGACATGGCGAGGTGCGTAGGGAGATGTCGTGAGATGTCGCGACATGGCGAGTTGTGCAGTGAGATGTCGCGAGATGGCGAGCATGAGCATATCGCGAGTTTTTGGGAAAATTTAGAGAGAAATCCAGTCTTTAGGAAATAGTTGCAGAACCTGTTATATATGAATTATATTTAATTTACATCTATTTTTAATAATCATTATATGATGTTGTTTCTGAATTGATGTTATGTTTGAGATGCTAAGTTGTTGTGATTGCAAGTTGTATAATTGATAACATGTAATATGTGTTTTGCGCAACTGGTGATGAATATGCTAAAATAATTAGGACTTGGAGATGGTCTGAATATGCATATGTTAGTTGAGTTTTGCACAATACACTGCATAGTTGTCAAGAGGCAATGTTTGCTAGTTCTCGTGGAGGCTAGTGACTTGTCCCAAAACTGGAGTGGTTTTGAAGCCTAGAGCGAGGGCTTTATTGGTGGTTATCTGTCTGGAGTGGACGCGGTGATACCGCTAAGGATAACAACTTTGGTACCAAAGGCATTTGCACGGGTCTCACTTGAGTCATATGTGTTATGGTGATATTTTTGGAGAGATTTGATGTGGTGGTAATTAGAGACTATTATATATGTTCTAATTGAGCTATAATTTAAGGAGTATTTGCCATAACTGTGAACTTGATTAATTATGTTAAAATTACATAATTTATTATTTGTTAGTGAATGTGAGTAATTTATGTGGAGCATAGATAAGCTTTTACATTATTTATTATTATGCTTATCCATATGATATGAGTTCTCACCCTTCTGTTGGAATGATGTTCTATGCGACATCGCTCAGGTACCGAAGATAGTGGAGCTTCTCGCGAGGGTTAGCTGGAGGAGCTAGTCTTTCATTTACGGTTTAGTTAGGGGAGTCATGCTCTGTTATGTAACACCGGGAAACGTTTAGTTTTGTACCTTGATGTTAAGAGTTACCTATGAACTCTCTTTATGTTAAATTTTGGAGTTGAAATAAATCCGCTGTGCTATGCATATGATGTTGCGACATTAAAGTTGGAAAATTTATATATTTATTATGAGCATGACAGGTGTTTTGATTTATGTTTCTGGAGAATAAGTGTGACACCCTCTGTGTTATGCATTTTACTCTGATTTATGATATATTATTATGCGGGGTTTAGAGGGTGTTACAACTATCGCGGAAAATAGCACCACAACCCATTCACTTAGAGGACGAATTAAAGCTTCTATCAACAAACACATGTGTTGCTGTGCGGGACGCAACATGAGCTTGGAACGGGGAAACAATGCTCAATTCACCCAATTGTAGCTGAGGCATGTTTGCGCTTGGCCATTTCCGCCAGCAAGAGAAATCATTTAGGATCTGACGCTAAACAAAATTAATCCTCCATAAATAGGCACCAATGGCATGTTCATTTCTCCAATGCCAGGACGACCAATGAACCGCAACAGCCAAGATATTGTGTCGACCCAAACTACCTTTTATATAATAGGATATTTATAACTATATCACCTTAAATTCATTTTCTAGCTGTCAGAGTAACTTCTAATTTTTTTCAAAATTAAAATCTTAAAACATTTTACATTTTCATATTTTGATTTATTTTTCTTATATTTCAAAAAACACACATGGAATTCACTCATATATACTTTTGTTTTGATTATCACATTCTTTCTCCTAAAAAAAGAAACTCTTTTAAAACATCGACCTATCTATTCGTGGAGAAAATCTTCAGCTCCACCCCTTCTACTTAAGAAAGATGAAGGAGCACCGTCAAAGTAGCACGGAGAGCCCCTCTCTCTTCTCCTATCTCCCTGACGAGTTGATTGCACAGATTCTGGTGAGGTTACCAGTTCAATCTCTGCTTCGTTTCAAATCAGTGTGCAAATCGTGGCATTCTTTGATTTCGGATTCCAAATTTGGTAAATCTCACTATGACCAAGCTGCTTCACCCACCCACCGATGTCTTACAATAGCTCCTGGTTCTGGAATTGAGTCCATAGATGTAGATGCAGAATCACTTCACAATTCAGTCTTCTGTAATAAAACTCAAATGTCCACTTTCAGGTTTTATACAAGTATTCTTCTAATATCACTACAAATTTACAACTAATAAAATACCTAGAAGACGGTCCTCTAAAGATTGTATCCAGACAGTTTGAATGAATAAATTATTCGAAGTTTATGTAAAAAACCCTATAGTTAAATCATAATATATTCTTAATGAGGGTTGGTAAATTTTATTGTGCTTTCGAAACATCATCCTCTCACAAAATGTATTTTCACCGATAGTAAATCAAATATCATAACTATTTTTTTTTTTGTAAACTAACTATGACCAATGATTATATACTTTGGGCGCATAACCCCTTGTAATATATATATATATATATATATATATATATATATATATATATATATATATATATATATAGGGGATGTATCTTATGAGAAATGTCATGTTATGTGAGAACATGAGAATAAATCACCGACCGTTAGATCTAATCATGAACGGTCCCGATTAAAACATTAAGTCATGTGACATTTTTAAGTGATCACGTGACTATCACATGACATATATATATATATATTTTTTTGAAAAGAAGTACAAGATGTACTTCAACTCAATACCCTTAAAATAGTGTAAAACTTGAGATTTACACATGTATTATGATAAAATGAATAAGATAATTCAATCAATAAATAGTTGTGACTTGAGATACTTGTTTTGCCCTATTTTAAGTATCAAAATATAGGTGTTTGAATTTATCGATTAAACTTAAAATTTTATTATATCCTCTCTTTTTTCTTAAATGCTCGTAACAAGCAAAAAGTAAGTAACTAAGTATAAATAAATAAATATGAACGTAAAAGAAAAAGTATAAATAAATATAATTTGTCAAAAAAAGTATATATATATTTTTAAAGAATTTGTCAAAAAAAAGTATATAAATAAGAGAATGGTTGATAATTGGAGAATACAATGAAACAAACAAACGCACCATTCGATGGAATGACGAAACGTTCCTGGTTCCAGGTCCAAAATTGAAGGAAGCGTTCCAGGGAGACTGAAAATCTGCAACTGAGAAAGATGAACGAACAGCGTCCAAGAAGGAGCACGGAGATCCTCTCTCTGTTTTCCAATCTCCCTGAAGAGTTGATTACACAGATTCTGCTGAGGTTACCGGTGAGATCTCTTCTCCGCTTCAAATCGGTATGCAAATCGTGGCTGTCTTTGATTTCCGATCCCAAATTTGGTAAATCTCACTATGATATATCTGCTTCACCCACTCACCGATGTCTTACCAAAGGCAATGATTCTGAAATTGAGTCCATAGATGTAGATGCATCATCACTTCACGATGATTCTTCTGTAGTTAGCCTCAAATTTCCGCTTCCACCACCGCCCCGTGAGGGATATGTTTTTGGTCCTGACCCCCCTAGTGATGTTGAGTTCGTGGGTTCATGTAGAGGGTTTGTTCTTGTAGCTTATCCACAAGGTGATGTCATTGTATGGAATCCATCAACCGGTGTGCAGAGAAGAATTGTAGATGACCTTGATGAGATGATTGCTATGTATCCAACTGGTTTTGGGTATGACAAATCAACAGATGACTACTTGCTCGTTATTATGAACGTGATTCCTTAAGGCTATTATCCAGAGGATGTACCTGATCTTCCTACTACCATTCGCATTTTTTCCATGAAAACAAATTCCTGGTTTAACCAGGAGGGTACTTATGCTCAATATGTGGATATGGGTTGTGCTCATCTCAAAATTGGGGCCTTCTTGAACGACACACTGCACTGGTTGGTAACCTCTTATGAAACCAAACTTCATTTAATTATTGCCTTTGATTTGGTACAAAGGAGTTTTTCAGAGATTCCTTTGCCACACGTTTTAGCCAGGGAATTAGAAAATAAACATTGGTATAATTTGAGGGTCATGGGAGAATGGCTCAGCCTATGTTACCCGGGTAACATGGATTCAATGGCTGAGATTTGGATGATGAAAGACTATAAAGTGCAGTCATCTTGGGCCAAATTATTTGTTTTTTCTACCTGTAACATTCCCCGTAATGTCATTTATCCAATATGTTTCACCAAACATGGTGAATTGTTTTGTTCATATGGCTCTGGAAGATTAATGATAGTTGATGACAAAGGGTGGCAGCTTCTTGATCAGAGCACTAAATGGCCCAAACCCCATATGATGTTTCGTGAGAAAAGAGAGCGTATACTACATTGTGGTTTGTATAGAGAGAGTTTACTATCACTTCCTAATGAGTAATGACTTTGTGGAAGCAAGTGAAGATGGCCAACAAGCAAATGAAGATGACCAACAACCTATTGTAAGATAAAATAAAATAAACATTTTGCTGTTACAAGCAAGATTCCTGACTTTTGTAAGATATTATGCTATTAGCCCGTTACACATTTTGACTTGAAGTTGTGGTGATATTGTTGATCTTACTCATCTTTTAACTTACCAAGTTCTGATATGGATTAATCTCGCATCTGGTCAGTTTAACTTCTTAATCACACTGATTTTCAAATGGTATCTGTCATGTTGCAACTGTGCAAGGATTGAAAAACTTTATAGGTTCACCATAACTCGCCATTGCCAATATTTCCATTCCTTTTTCTTCCTCTGTTTAGATTATATTTATCTGCATAATTTATGACAGTAAGATAGCAAACTTTTTTAACAATATATAGTGCATGAGTTGGTTTTAATGGCACAATCGGTAAAAGGCGCTTGGCTCCAATCTGTCTACTCAACACCATCTCTTGTTCTTGAATTCTCTGATGGAGTTCCATCTATGGAGAAGATGAAACAGATGAAGAACAGTACATTGATCAGTTCATGCTGTTAAATAGAAATTACAAAAAAGAAAACATTTTGAAGGATCGTGTTAAGTGGGGGAATGAATTGAATATTGATCATAGTTAGACAGTAGCTTACACAATGCGCTGAGGATTCCAAAGAATGTAATAAGTGTGGAAATCTGCAGCTGGGCATTTGCCTAGGCTGAACACATTCGTGTGAAGAATATATCCCCACTCAGATTCCCCAAGAATTCAAAGTCAACCTGATCCCAATTTGACCCTTTTGATGACAATTGTATTATGTAAACCAAATTGAAACAAAAATTAGGAATTTGAAAGTTGATAGCAATGGCAATTTGGCATTGAGTACCGAGACATGCATAAGCATAACATATTAAACAAAATACTTACATAGTAGGCAGAGCTTCCAGGTACAAGCTTGAGCTTAATCATTAATTTCTAGCAGTTTTCACTATGACAGCCCATGATTTCAACTAAATGCCATTGGCTTGTATTTCATTTTTCTTTCAAGATTGCTGACTCCTAACAAAAAGTTTATGATGATAGATATTTGGTGGCTTTGTTTCATTCCTTTGTTGTCACTACCTTTACCTTCAAAATTACCCCTGTGTTTATTACCACTATATTTTGGTATTGGTAGTGTTTATTACCACTTAGATCTGTGTTAGATTTGAGAGAGACATGTTATTTCCTTTCTTGGTTTACCTTCAGCTCAATCTCTACTTATTTGTACAAAAATGAGTCGTGACTTTTGTAAGGAATTGTGCTGTTACTAATGATTTTGACTTGAAGTTATGGTGATTTGTCAATCTTAATCATGTAGGAGTTAATCTCGCATGTGTTCTGTCATATACAGTTTCTGGACAATAACAGTGCAAATGTGCAAAGATTGAATAAATTTTAGCTACAGCAGAACTCGCCAATATTTCCATTACTTTTTCTTTTTCTGTCAAGATTATATTTCTCTGCCCAAGTTATGGTATGCAAAGTGCAAACTTGTTTTCATATTTGGATTGCTTGATATAAGAAAAATATGAATAGAACATAATTATGGGCTTGTGGAACTTTGGATCATTGGATCATGTCTTACCTTTTTTCCTACCCTGCACTTTGGGGTTACATGGTTTTGCAGCAGGGTTTGTAATAACTAATAAACTAACAATATTTAGTGCTGTTTTCACTATGACCGCCCATTATAGATATTTAATGGCTTTGTTTCAGTAGTTGGTAGTCACTACCTTTACCTTCAAATTTACCTCTATTACCGCTATAGTTTGGCTCTATTAGTGTCTATTACCACCTAAAGTTCTGTTTCAGCTTTGAGAGAGATGTTATTTCCTTTCTTTGTTTACCTTCAACCTAATCTTACACTGTCAGATCTTTAAACATTAAATCAGATTTGATACTGAGTTTGGAATGACACAGTGCCCTTTTGGTCTATAAAAGGAGCAGGAGTTTGGTCTATAACATTGTTAGTCGATGATTTCTTTCACATCGAATAGTTCTAATATATTCTGATTAGTACTCACGTGCTATTGATTCTTTAATTCTATTCACGTTCCTTTCTTCTCATTCCTAGAAAAATACAGACCAACAAACTTGCTTGTCAATCCAAAGTTAAATAACAATAACAACGATGAAGGCCCTTGCTATGCTCTGACTTCTCCACGATTCCTTGACCATGCCACCATCATCCTCGGCCTCGGCCTCTCCTCCTGCAAGAACCTCAATGTGTTACCGCTGCATCCTCGCCGCCTAGATCGTGATTCCAATGACTATAAGTGACGGTCTAAGTGCATAGTCATTGTTACTAGAATGGTTAACAATGAAACACATTTTCAATTTATTCTATAAACAATATAAGTGCATAGTCATTGTTACCAAAATGATTGACTAAATTATGTTTTGAATATTAATTTTTTAATACATGTATTGTATGTAGGATAACACTCCCCTAAAGTCATTCTTAATACATGTATTGTATGCTTTTCTTTCCTTTTTTTTTAAGTCCCCTTGAGCATTTTACTTCGTACATTCTTGTATCGTCGTTGGAACTCAACACCAACGGGGCTCACTGTCTTCTAATCTCCACGCTTCTGGGATGATTTAACGATACAAGGAGCTGTCACATCATGGTTGCGTCATTGGCTTCACTCGCCATCAACCCTTCACTTTGGTTGTCACACCATTATCACTTCATGGTTGCATCATTGGCTTCACTCGCCATTGACCTTTCACTCGGTCGTTGCACACCATCTCGACTTCACTTGTCGTTGATCATGGTTGCACCATCGACTCTTTCTCTGTCACAAGTTCACTCGAACCAATGCTCTGATACCACTATTGGAATGCCGCAGCGGAATGCTTGGGTTAAGAGGCTAAGAGCATAAGTGATCTAGGACATCATCCACATACATTCACCACAAAACCTTAAGGCAATGGGTGAGTGGGTCCTTCAACTTATAAACTCTTTAACTCTTGCTTACATATCCAATGGAGGACTATTTCCTTCATTCACACTTGCATATACTTCAACAAGAGTAAAAAAATGCAAAAATAAAAAAGTGAAAATGAAGTGAAGAGAAAAGAGAGATAAAAAGAAGATAGTGGGAGAAAAAAAGAGAGATGTGAATGAATTACATGAATCATATGATTGAAAACGAAGAAATAAATAGATAGAAAATAAAGTAAAAATGAAGTAAATGTGTAAATGAATCATAATTGAGACATATTTTGTTTTTTTACCGCTTGAAAAACAAAAGACAAAAACTGCAAAATAAAATCTTGGATCGTGACTAAGAAAATAAATCATACCAGAAGGAGGAAACTTCCAAACACGAGATGTCATGTCGAGAGGTTTGTTTTGCCAATGCATCTGCCACATCACACTTCATAGGAATGTTTGAGATTGACACAATCCAATTCCAACTCATATCCTCCATAACCTTGGATATCCGATTCCGCAACTAATATGATTGGACACTCCTATTATAGTATTATGCAGGATGATCTCTACAACCTCTAAATATTCGGAATACCACGCAACATCTTTGTATCTCAAATCTCAGACACGGCGAAGACCTGTACAAATTGTAAGGAGCTCTGCATTAAAAAAACACAAAAAGATACTTTAATTAAAAAAAAACCATCATGGTAACGAAGAACTCATCGCAATATCAGATAACAAAAAAATTCACAAGTCCAGATAACATAACTCGCCATGGCCACCGAGCGTACACAGTACACCTTCTCTGCCCATTCTGTTTGAGTTAGAGACCCAACTACCATCAGTAAAAAGAGTCACACACTCTCTGTCATTACAACTCAAGCCCACAGTGGGGACCTCCTTCCCATTGAAGAAACTCAGTTGCAACTATCGACACTTGCCAGAAAACAACACACCATTAATGTATTAATGTGCCAAGGTTGAGGATAACAAACATGGTTACTCCTCCACTTTCGAACAGTCCAAGTAACCGCAACGAACCGATCTCGAACAGACCATTGGTAAGGAGAGACAGAAATTAAGAACATGACTGAGCCCACACCTACACAGAAAGAGGAGCAATTGTGCAAAAGATGATCAATGTCTTCAATGAGTGCATGGCAACGAATATAAACAACAATCACACTAATCTATCTCACATGAACCTTTTATAGATTGTTGGAAGAACATTATTCTCAGTTAGTCACATGAAGAAGTCAGGAATTCTCTGCAACACACGTCTTTCAAATCATACACCACAAACGCGAACTACGAAGCCCATCATCAACAAGAAAATTATGAGCAGAAGCAGTACTACACGTACGACAACCACCATTACTCCAACGCCACAAATAATTGACCCTCGCCATTCAAAACCGCAAGAACCTAAATACTCCAAATCTCCTCATGGACATCCTGAGGCAGAAAAGTATGAACACCAACAAAATTCCACCTTGATCAACTCCCAATATCAATATCAAAAAGGCTATCCACATAGGAATATGATCACATAGCCCACTAGTATCCAACCCAATATTCACCCACTCAAGGTACAAAAATGAATAAAAAAACACTTGACCTTAAACCGCAAATTTCTCTCTATCTATTGAGATGATACACTCAGCTGTCTCTATCCACACACACTGAAAGATGAACGACAACCAGCGCCGAAGAAGGAGCATAGGGAGTGAGAGCTGCATGCTCTCTCCCATTCTCCCTTTCGATCTGGTCGTTCAAATCCTGCAGAGGCTTCCAGTTCGATCTCTCCTCCGCTTCAAAACCGTCTCCAAATCGTGGCGGTCTCTGATCTCCGATTCCCATTTCGGTAAATCTCACTATGACCTAGCTGCTTCACCCACTCACCGTTACCATCTCACAATAATCAATGATTCTGAACTCGAGTCCCGAGATATGGATGCTTCACTTCGCGATGTTTCTGCTGTTGTCAAACTCAAACTTCCTCGTCCATGTGATAAAGCTGGTGGTGACGATGATGATTCAGAATTTTTGGGTGCTTGCAGAGGATTGATACTTGTAGTCTTTAATTCGGGTAAAATCATTATATGGAATCCATCTACTGGTTTTCAGAGACGAATTGTAGGAAAAGAGAATCTTGGTGAGGCTGCGTTGAATTATCTAACTGGTTTTGGCTATGATAGGTTTACTGATGATTACTTGTTAGTTGTTATAACGCCGATGCATTTGGACCCTGATGATCCTACTGAATTTGAACGTGATGATTTACGTTTGTCTGATTACTACATTGAGTTTTTTTCATTCAGGGCAAATTGCTGGTCTCGCGTCGAGGGTGTTAGTTTTCCATATGTGTATATTCATCCTTATTCAAGAATTGGATCACTCTTGAATGATGCTCTGCATTGGTTGGTTATCTCTTTTGAAACTCAGCTTGATGTTATTGTTGCCTTTGATTTGGTAGATAGGAGGTTGTCTGAGATTCCTGTATCGGATACTTTAGCTAAGAAATTAGAAGATGATCAATATTTTTTGAGGGTTATCGGAGAATGTCTCAGCCTATATTGCCCCGGTAACATGGATATAAAGGCTGAGATTTGGATGATGAAAGAATATAAAGTGCAGTCATCTTGGAGCAAGATGTTTGTTTTTTCTACTTGTAACATTCCCCGCAATTTCTTTTTTCCAATATGGCTCATCAAACGTGGAGAAATTTGTGGGTCAAATGGCTCCGGAAGATTGATGATACTTAATGACAAAGGATGGCTGCTTGATCAGTGCACATTTTCTCCCGAACCCGATCAAGGTCAATATATGCAAGCGGATTGCGGTTTGTATAGAGAGAGTTTAATATCACTCCCTAATGACTCTGAGGAGGAAGCAAGTGAAGGTGACCAGCTGATGATTTCTTTGGAGGAGAAACGTGAAGGTGACCAATAGTATCTGACAATAAGAATTAGGGTATGTAATTCTTCACTCCTTTTCACCATTTTATTACTATTTATCATGCATAACAAAAAACGAAAGTTATATGTAGAACACATGATACAAGAAGATGATTCCTTAACCTATCTTGCACTCTCTCCTTCCTAAGTGATAATATTTCTTTCTTCATGAATAAGTGTGACACCAGTGCTATCAAATAGCGGCGCACGCCGCTATAGTGTAGCGGATTTTTGGCTAATCGCGGCGCCGCTATTGCCCAATACAGCGCGCTATTCCCGCTATTGGCTGCTAAATAGCCTCCGAAATAGCGGATTTTTGGCTCACCGCGATGGTCCGCAATCGCGATTTGATAAGACTGTGTGACACCTGCAATTGCAAGGAAATATGAGGTTGGGTGGTAGACTGCATTTACTAATTGATAGGGAAAACATTTGATGTCTCATTTGCTTAGAATAATTAAAGGCAATTTCGGTGGAAAGTTATATAAGAAAAACAACTAAGGTCTGGGGTGAAATAACTGTTTATGTTCCTATAGAATTTACATATGGTGACATTTAAAATAAGCTTATCTTTTCCAGCAGGCCATGCAGGGTGCAATAGGGCTCTACACAGTTATGCTTGATGTCCTGGCTTGCCTTCAAATGATGATATTGCAAGAAGAGAGCATAGCATTTGGAAGAGAATTTTATTTATAGGATGTTAAATCATCTTGCTTCAGTAGTGTTTACTTAGTGGCGATTTGAGTAAGTTTGAGCCAAGGCAGGCTTTTGAACTTAATTATATTTCATTGTATGAGTTAGAAAATTCTAGCTGGAGTTAGTACTTTCATTTTAGCATCTTTATCTTTTTCATGTTGTAATGATTCTTGACTTTTCTATGATACTGTGCTGTTAGCTTGTTATGCACCTTAATTATCTTGCAACTTATCAAGTTATGATATGGATTAATCTCGCATCTGATCAGTTTAACCTCTTAATCACACTGATGTTCATGTGGTATCTGTCATATACATTTTCATGATATCTGTAAAGATTTTTTGAGGATTGAAAAAATTATAGCTTTAGCAGAACTCGCTATCACCAATTTTTCCATTACTTTTTCTTCCTCTATAGATTATATTTATCTGCATAATTTATGACAATAAGATAGCAAACATTCGTAATATGCAAACTTGCTTTTGATATTTGGACTGCGTGGTATAAAATTAATATGAATAGGAACACAATTATGGGCTCATGGGGCTCTGGATGTTTTATTTTTGTTCCTATCCTGCCTTTGGTTAACATGCTTTTACAGCAGGGTTTGTAGCAATATATTGCAAGGGCTGATCAGTTCCTAGCTTCATTGGCTGGTCCTTTGGGAATGGAACTCCCATTGATTCCATGTTCTTGAATTCTCTGATGGGGAGTTCCATCTACTGAGAATCTGATACATATGAAGAACAGTTAATTGATCAGCTCATGCTGTTGAACTGAATTGCATATTGATCATAGATAGACAGGTGCTTACACAATGCGCTGAGGATTCCAAAGAATGAAATATGTGTGAGATCTACAGCTGGGTCGAATCAGTGATAAAACTGTTGCTCTCTGTTTCATTTGCCTTGGCTGAACACATTTGTGGACCGCCATTTCCACTTCATCTTCTTCTTCAACCCCAGAACCCTAAAATCCTCATCAGCCTCACCACTCAACCTCCAATCAGAAGATCGATCCAGAAAACAATGTACGCCCTGTTTCAATAACTTGGTGGTTTGAAAAAAAAAAGTAGATTTTTAAAAGTAAGAAAAAGAGAGGAGAGGGTTAAAAATATGACCCGAGACCCTCTTCGACTCTCTCAATTTCCTTTCGTATTTCCTCAATTATTCTTCCATTTTCAACTTAGAAAGTCACACCCCACCATAGATTTGAGTGTTGTTTCAAAGGTGTTTGGGACTCTACTTATCTCTTGGGTAGTGTTATTTAGAGCTCATTGAGGTGAAGTCTTCAATCCAAAGATTAAGAAATTTACTAATATGACCGGTGGGTATTGTCATAACATAGTAGGAAATCAAGGGTTTGATTTGTTTTCCCAAAGATTAAGAAATTTACTAATATGGCTAGTGGGTATTGTCATAACATAGTAGGAGGGTTTGATTTGTTTTCCCAAAGATTAAGAAATTTACTAATATGGCTAGTGGGTATTGTCATAACATAGTAGGAAATCAAGTGTTTGATTTGTTTTCATGAGTTTCTCTAAAACCCTAAGTCTCATAAATTGGATGTTTTGTCTAATCCCTTTTGTTAACCATTATTAATGCTTAAATCCATGAGGTGACGCATATCTTGGTCCAACGGAGGGCACGGGAGGGAGTTGAGCTTGCTCTTCATAGTTGTGAGTGCGTAATTTATTAAGTGGCAAAGTTTTTATATTTTATTTTTCATGGGAGAAGCAAAAGTATTTTTTTAGTTCATGCTCTTTATAGATACTATACCTTATGTTATGAGTTTCATTCCAGAATCTTATGAAATAATTAGTTCTTAAACTCATTTTTTATTGTTGCTCTTTTCTCTCTATATGCAATTTTTTGACTGTCAATTACTTGTGATATTTTAAAACTCTACTGGTTATGATACTTAAGTTACCTCAATATTACGTTTTTTAGGATTATTAAAAGGTTGAAGAATGTGATTTATGATACTTAAGTTACCTCAATATTACGTTTTTTAGGATTATTAAAAGGTTCAAGAATGTGATTTGATGACTACGTGAAAGTTTATATTTATACTCATGAGAAGGAAGATGATGTTTAATGAGATTTGAAATGTTAGTGCATGATATATTTTTATTTTGTATTTGAGTTGAACTTAAAATTATATTTTCGTAATCTTATGTTTGAAACTTTTTTATGAGTTTAAATTTGGAATACCGTTTGTCGCAATAAAGAGAGAATGCGACTCTATCATACCATTCATCAGAACGATGAGAAAATGCGACCTATGAGTTAAGTGTTCGTAAAATCATATAAGTTATCATCTTAAGAATCAACTATTCACATCAAGGATCACTTAAATCATACCAACGGCCAACCAACGATCAAAATATCGTCGTTATATAGCTAACTAGTAATTTCTAGTAACAGTTTTTCTGGACCGTCAGTAAATTCCCAAGAGCTATAGACGGTGAGTAAATTATTGATGGATATAGACTAACAGACATATCACTAGTTCACCTGTGCAATTATCGACGGATATGAGCCATTGGTAAAAGGCTTAAACCTCATATTAGTCTCTGTCTTTGTGTCGCCGTCTGAGGTAGGTCCCTGACCGGAAAAATTTGTGCAAAAGATTCTCGTGAATGAAAAACGTATGGAGTCAGTCCTCGCCGGAGCCCGGACCTCCGGCGAGTGATGAAATGGCATGATGACTGGATAAATGATGATGATGTGGCTTTAAAAAAATAAAAATTAAAAAAATTAAAATTTAATTAACATCTAACCCTAACTTAATTCACTTAAACATATTTCCCCCTAATATTTTCCTAATTCCCCACAAATTACCCCAATTCCCAATCCTAATTCAATAATCTGAGAAACCAACCCTAACTGTCTTCGTGTTCTTCATTTCCAGTGTTGCCTATCAACCCTAGCCACCTTCGTGTTCTTCGTTGTGTTGGTTCTTCCTGTTAACGCTCCTTCTTCATTTATTCTCGTCGGTGTTGGTTCTTCCTTTTGAGCGGTTTGTGGTGTTCGATTTTGAGACCACCGTTGAGGCCAAGTCTGAGCCCAGATTGACAAGTAAGTTCGAAAATTTTCATCTCTTCTTCGATTCTGTATAAATTAAGCTTATTGGGTATGTTATTGTGGTGATTATTGTTGGAGTCTTATTGTTGGTGTGGGTTTTGGGGTTTTCGAGTGGGATGGGTTTTGGTGTGGTGTGGGTTTTGGTGTGGATTTTGGGGTGGGTTTTCGTGTTGGTTTTGGAGTGGGTTTTGGGTTCGTATGTTTTGCCTTGCTGTGGTTGGGTTTTTTGTTGCTGTGTTTTGGGTTGCTATTTAGGGATGGATGAATGTTAACTTGGCTTTTTTGGGATTGACAGGATGAGGTTTACCTTGCTTGTTCGTCATGGTGGTTGGTTTGGAACATCCCCTTACTTGCATTACTTTGGTGGTGTTGTACGTGCTTATACTAATCAAGATGAAGATATGTGGTCCTTCATTGACACTGTTAACATGATCAAAGAACTGGGATACAAGGAGTTTAATTTGTGGTGGGTAACTGCTGAGGATGTTCCTCAACATGTCTTCAGGCATTACAAATCTGATGCTGATGCACTGGATATGGCTAGGTATGCTGCTTCAAAGGGTGAAGGTCTCATCCTTGTTGAAAATCTGTCACAAGAGCCTCCTCCCAGAGATCAAGGTGTACCCTCTGTAGTGAATGAAGAGGAAAAAGCAAAAAAAAAGAAGGATCCATAAAAAAAAATGAAAACTGTGAGAAGGTCCCATCGTTTACAAGGTGTGGTGAGGAAATCAAATAATAAGGGCAAACCTTCTTTAGTTGTTATCTCTGATGATGAGCCAGATGCGGAGCTTACTGATAATGTTCCAGATGAAGTCACTCTTCATTCTCAGGTGAATGAGGCAGATGTGGAGCTTATTGATAATGTTCCAGATGAAGTCACTCTTCATTCTCAGGTGAATGAGCCAGATGTGGAGCTTACTGATAATGTTCCAATTCCAGAAGTTCAGTTGAATGAAAATGTTCCAATTCCTGAAAATGTGCAGAATGACGGAGTGGGGGTTGTTGAAATCTTGCCTGAAGTGCAGGTTGTTCCTGATGTGCCCCTTGCTGAAAATTTTCCTGAATTGCCCCTTGATGAAAATTTTCCTGAAGTGATTGATGGAGATGATTCTCATAGTGATGTGTCTGGACCACTTACTTTGGCCACTAAGTTGCTGGATTTTCAATGTTTTTAGCTATGTTTATCCTTCTGCAAACAATGACTGTTGGGGCAGTTTAACTCCTTATGTATTGATGGTTTAACCTAATCTATTTGCTTGTCCAGTTTAACTCTAATATATTTACTTGTCTATGTTGGTTGTCTCTTTTGAGCCTCTTTTTAATAATGTTGAATGTGTATGATTAAGGAAGTACAAAGTCAGGCTAAGAAATAAATTCTTCAACAGTAACACAACAACTATGTTTAATGTCATTAAGGTTGCTTTTCATTAAAAATCCAGTACATGGTACACAAAATAGTTCCTTCCATGAACAAAATACTGGCAACATGCCATTAACAACAAACAAGTCTAGATGGATGACCTAACATAATTAAACTCCTTCTTGCTGTCATGAACAAATTACTGGCAACATGCCATTAACAACAAACAATTCTAGATGGACATTGAACTCTCATAATTAAACTCACTTCCTTCAGCACCTTCTTTCAACCCACTTCTTTCACAACCTTCTTTCAACCCTTTCTCATACACAAACACCATATTGCTACAATGGAAGCAACCAGAGTAAACAAACATAAGAGCTTCTTCTGGAATCTCTCAACCTCAAGCTTCATCTTGAGCTTCTGAATCTTTTTATTCAAATTAGGAGCAACATTAACAGAGTTTAATGAATTCCCAATCTCAGAATTATAACTCATTGCATCACTTTGAACTTGAGGATCTCTTCCCTGAATTGCATCTCTTCCCTGAACTGTATCAGTTTCCAGATTTGGGTCATCAATCCAAAAAAAGAAACCACAACTACCTGGAACCTGCAACATACATTCAAGTAGGTTACTCATAATTTCAACAAACCGCAGTTTAAACAACTTGACAGGAAGACCATTCACTTACTTGCCATTTTCTACATCTGAGAAATCTCCTATCTTGGTTATGTCGAGTACCTGCAGTGTAAATGATGAGAGGAAGACCACATTGACATCTGGCACTTCCACCTGCAGACCTTGTCCTCGACCTGGAGCGAGATGACGAAGCAGATGAAGAATTCATGGTTTCGAAGAGAGAAACGAGTTACCACGAGCGCGATTGACGAACGAAGTTCAGGGCAGGAAGATGAACACGAGCGAGATTTAGGAAAGTTCAGAAGAGTAAGAGGAACGATTTGGGGACGAAGGAGAAGATCAGAGGAGAGGAAGAGAGGAAAATGTGATGAACCCTAATTTCAGCTGATAAGATGAACGAATTGGGTTTGGGAATTTGGGTAATTTGTGGGAAATTAGGAAAACATTGGGGGAAATATGTTAAGTGATTTAAGTAAGGGTTAGGATTATAACAACTTAATCTATGTTAAATAAATTTTAATTTTAATTTTTTTTTATTTTTTATTTTATATTTTTTTTAAAGCTACGTCATCATCATTTATCCAGTCATCATGTCATTTCATCATTCGCCGGAGGTCCGGGCTCCGGCGAGGACTAGCTCCATACGTTTTTCATTCACGAGGATCTTTTGCACAAATTTTTAACCTACCTCAGACGGCGATACAAAGACAGAGACTAATATGAGGTTTAAGCCTTGGTAAAATCTGTGTGTGTAAAATTTTCAACGGAAAAAACGGTGGCTAAAATATGATTTTTTACCCAAATAGTTCATTATCAATCCTTTAACATCATAATCACTTTTATAAATTTGATATGGAGATCCTTATCATTTATCAACATTTATTAAGGACAGGGCAATTCTGGTTGAGAAGATATTCAGCTCTCTGGTATAAATCAAAACCAAAAAGCTCTCTCTACCCCAGTATACTGCAAGATGAACAAGCAGCGTCCAAGAGGTAGCAATCTCCCTGAGGATTTGATTCCACAGATTCTGCTGAGGCTACCAGTTCGATCTCTGCTCCGTTTCAAAACCGTCTGCAAATCGTGGCTATCTCTGATTTCCGATCCCCAATTCGGTAAATCCCATTTTGACCTAGCTGCTTCACCCTCCCACCGATATCAGGTTAGAACGATTGATGATTCTGTTATTAGTTTCCAAGATATAGATGAATCATTTCACGATGCGTCTGCTGTTGTAAAACTCAAATGTCCACTTCCATTTTCCCCCGACCAAAATATTGCTGGTACGTATCCTGATGATGACATTTTCAACGATCCAGAATGTTTGTGTTCTTGCAGAGGATTTATACTTTTAATCTATGATTTGGGTAATAACATTATATGGAATCCAGCAACTGGTGTTCATACACGAATTCCAGGAAAAGATAACCTTAATCAGGTCACTTTTGATTATCTAACTGGTTTTGGCTATGACAAGTTAACTGATGACTACTTGTTAGTTCTTATATCGCCGATGGATTGGGACCCCTTTTTTCCTGATGAAGTTGAAGATTTTCGTGAATCGGATTATTACATTGAGTGTTTTTCCTTGAGAACAAATTCATGGTCTCGCGTCGCGGGTGTTAATGTTCGATATGCGGATATTGATTATGATTCAAGAATTGGGTCCCTCTTGAATGAGGCTCTGCATTGGTTGGTTATCTCTTTTGATACCAAGCTTCAAGTGATTATTGCCTTTGATTTGGTCGAGAGGAGTTTATCAGAGATTCCTATATCACATGATTTAGCCACGACATTAAACCATAGACAATATTATTTGAGGGTCATGGGAGAATATCTCAGTCTATGTTACCCGGGTAATATGAATTCAATGGCTGAGATATGGATGATGAAAAACTATAAAGTGCAGTCATCTTGGAGTAAGGTGTTTGCTTTTTCTACTTGTAATATTCCCCGCAATGTCTTTTTTCCAATATGTATGACCACATATGGTGAAATTTTTGGATCAAATGCCTCTGGAAGATTCATGATACTTAATGACAAAGGATGGCTAGTTGATATGTACACAAGTTGTCCCACACCTTGTATAGATCCATATATTCAAGCAGATTGTGGTGTGTATAGAGAGAGTTTACTATCACTCCCTAATGACTTTGAGAAAGCAAGTGAAGATGACCAGCTGACGAGTGCCGCAGAGGAAGCAAGTGAAGATGACCAAGAGTAACTGACAATAAGAATTAGTGTATGTAGTTCTTCAATCCTTTTCACCATTTGATTACTATTTTTATCGTGCATTAGAAAAATGAGAAGTCATATGTAGTACACAACTACACATGATACAAGAAGATGATTACGTAACCTATCTGGTACTCTCTCCTTCCCAAGTGATTTTATTTCTTTCTTCATAAATAAGTGTGACACCTGAAATTGCAAGGAAAGATGAGGTTTGGTGGTAGACTGCATTTACTAATTGATAGTGATACCATTTGTTGTCTCATTTGCTTAGAATAATTGAAGGCAATTTTGGTAGAAAGTTATATAAGAAAAACAACTAAGGTTGGAGTGAAATAGAAGTTATCAAACTATGATCCTATAGAATTCATATATGCTGACATTTAAAATAAGCTCATCTTTTTCCAGCAGGCCATGCAGGGTGCAAGAGTGCTCTAAAATGTTATGCTTGATGTCTTGGCTTCCCTTCAAATGACGATATTGCAAGAAGAGATTATAGCATTTGGAGGAGAATTTTATTTATATGATGTTAAATCATCTTGCTTCAGTAGTGTTTAGTAGTTAGTGGTGATTTGAGAAAGTTTGGTCAAGGCAGGCTTTTGAACTTAATTATATTTCATAGTATGAGTTAGGGAATTCTGGCTGGAGTTAATACCTTTTTAGCATCTTAATCTATTTTACTCTTAAACTTGTTATTGTAGTTGCAGTTTGTTTCTTTTATGGTCGTTGACATGGTTTTCATGTTGCAATGATTCCTGACTTTTCTAAGGTACTGTGCTGTTAGCTTGTTATGCATTTTGACTTGAGTTATGGTGATATTGTCGACCTTAATTATCTTGCGACTTATCAAGTTATGATATGGATTAATGTCGCATCTGGTCACTTCAACCTCTTAATCACACTGATGTTCATATGGTATCTGTCATATACATTTTCATGACATCTGTAAAGATTTTTTGATTGCCTATGGCAATGATGGTGCAACTGTGCAAGGATTGAAAAATTATAGCTATACAGAACTCGCCATTGCCAATATTTCCATTACTTGTTCTTCCTCTGTTTAGATTATATTTACTGTAAGATAGCAAACTTTTGTAATATGCAAGCTTGCTTTTGATATTTGGACTGCATGGTATAAAATTATGGGCTCATGGGGCTTAGGATGTTTTATTTTTGTTCCCATCCTAGCCTCATTGGCTGATCCTTTCGAAATGGAACTCCTATTGATTCCTTGTTCTTGAATTCTTTGATGCGGGTTCCATCTACTGAGAATGTGAAACAGAGTTCATGCTGTTAAATAGAAATTGCATAAAAGAAAACGTTTTGAAGGAACCAGAGATAGAACTGAATTGAATATTGATCATAGATAGAGAAGTGCTTACACAATGTGCTGAGGATTCCTAAGAATGGAATAAGTGTGAAATCTGCAGTTGGGTCGAACCAGAGGTAGAACTATTGCTCTCTGTTTCATTTGCCTTTGCTGAACACATTCGTGTCCCCACTCAGATTCCCCAAGAATTTAAAGTCAACCTCATCCCAATTTGACCCTTTTGATGACAACTGTATTAGGAATTTGAAAGTTGATACTTGATAGCATTGGCAATTTGGCATTGAGTTCTGAGACATGCATAAACATAATATATTAAACTTATAATACTTACATAGTAGGCAGTGCAGTGCCTGCAGAGCTTCCGGTTACAAACTTGAGCTGAATCATTCAATTCTAGCAGTTTTCAGTATTGATTTCAATAAGTTGCCATTGCCTTGTATGTCATTTTACTTTCAAGATTGCTTACTCGTAACATAAAGTTTATAATGATAGATATTTGGTGGCTTTGTTTCAGTCCTTGGTAGTCACTATCTTTACCTTCAAACTTACCCCAATGTGTTCATTACCACTATAGATTTGTACTGTTAGTGTTGTTAGTGTTTATTACCACTTAAAGTTGTGTCAGTTTTGAGAGAAAACCTACATGTATAAAATAGTTCAAAAATTGCTCGGTTTATTTGGTACATGTAAAATTTTCTCCAGAGAGTTGTTATGATTCTAGTAAAGTATCTCCAGATGAGTGTTGTTATGGTTCTCACTTCTCAGGTAAAGTCTCTCTAGAAAGAGTGATTATGGACAAATGTCTTGTCCCCGAGGGTTAGCTCAAGTGGTAAGAGCTAGGGGACATAAGGGTTGGGGAGGGGAAGGTCCAGGGTTCGAATCCTAGAAGGGAAATTTGAAGAGATTTTCTAACTTCTAACAACTAACCACTGACATTTGCATATAAAAAAAAAGGACAAATGTCCTAATTATATGATTCAAATTTGGAGTGGGAGTTGGAGTTGTTTATTGATATGAACACACACATCATATACATTGTTTGGAGTTATAAGGAGTAAGGAAGTCAGTGAACCTAATCTGGACTGTCAATCTTACTTATTCCATTGGGCTAGCTATGAAATCTAGGGGTTGACTCGTGGTTGAAGGTTGGTTTATGTTTATATGAGGTTTAGGGGACAATCTAATTTTTAGACGATCAAAAGTACTTGAGATATCTCTTTGCAAACTTAGTCCAGCCTTACAAATACTCTGGTAATTATCATGGTCAATTAAGATGCACCTATAGTTGTCGTATAGTGCACTGTTCCCAAAGTCTGATCTTTCTTCTTGGTGTGAGTGTGTTTGAAGATCTCATTGATATGTGCCGGCCTTTCAAATTCTCTCTCCTAATTAATATAGAGCATAGTTACCAAACATAGGTGCCCAAATATATGTACTACAATACAAATATGTGGTGTCATTTATTTATTTATAAACATTTGAAATTAATATCATTTGTTTTTTTGTTGTTCTCAAAGATCAGAAATCAATTCATTAGAAAGGCACAAAGGCCAAAAGAGCAACATGCTGATCCCACACAGCCCAAGAGATAAACAATAAACATATGGCTCTGCCAGCAGCTGGAAACACATGTTCAGGAATAGAAACATTAAAAACTAAAATATGGTCTAACAAAAATGAAGAAACGACAGCGTACAGGGAACCAAACCCTAGCCCTCCACGAGAGAAAGGAGGCGGAGCGGTGGAAGATGTGGACACGGCGGCGGCACCAAGGCTCAACCCAAGAGGCGATCTGCTGCAAAAAGAAGCGAAAAAAGATGAAGAAACTTTAAACGTCGCTTCTTCTAAGCCTTGCCGGCTCTGCCGACTTCAGAGAATCAACTCTGCTACCAGACCATCATCAAACAAACCAGAAGATCAAATCTGAAATAAAGGAGAGCTGAGACAAAGGGGGACCGTCACAGACGATGGTAGCCTAGATGGTGGATGGTGGTTGAGAGTGAATGCGGTGGTGGCGTTGGAGAAGGCCACGAGGTAGTTCCTATGGTGGATAGAGGGAGAGGGTAGGATGGAGTGGGTAGTAGAGGGGGTTGTTGTTGAGACGAAGGCGGCATAGGCATGGAGGTGGCGCCAGTGGGTGGAGGAGGGCGGAGGGAGCCACAAGAGGTAACAGAAAAGGGAAAAGAACCAGATTGGAAAGAAGAAAACTCATTTATTGGGTAGCAGATCCACTTACTGTGGAAGAGAACCCACCTATTGTGGGAAAGAGACCTACCTAACTGCAGAAAGAGACCTCCATGAAGGAGAAGGAACCCCCAAAGGTGGTGGCGACTGCTCAAAGCGTTTGTGCCCTAGCAGAGGAAACCGGCTTTACAAATTATATCCATATTCTCTATTAAGTTTTAAATTGAGACCACTCTAGTTAATTATCATTTGTTCAATATGCTCAATTGTTGAAATAGAGCTACATGTGTGAAGGGCCCCTTTCTCTAAGCCTTTATTTTTCTTGGCTTTTGACAACACACTCAAAAAATCCTTTGTTATCCAATATTAGAGAAAGGTGGACCAAGCCTTATCATCAATTCAATCAGGTATTTGATTATGGGTGCGCACTTCATAAAGCATGTCAAACAGACACTTTGAACAAAATTCTTCTTCACCTGCCGATCATGTTGAGCAGTCGATCCCACCTTTTCCTGCATGTGATTGGATAACAAATTATGTATAAATAACATGTTATGCATTACATTAATGAGAGTTGTAGTAGCAATCAGCATACCCTGAATGCCATGCCTGGTGAACAATTGCTTCCTTCTTGTTAACATTATAAGAAAAAATTTCATCCTGACATTTGTCATGGATAACAGTTGTATTGGTTCTTGAAGCCACCGAATTAGATTGCATCTTGCAACTCGAGTCAAATAAATATCTTACACATTGCCCGCAGGGAGAATCATTGGTTTTCCCCAATCACCGAGTGTAGGACCACGTGAGTGAGGAGAAGTTTCATCTCCATACATATTTCCAAAGATCTTGGAGGCATGAATACTCAACTTGGTATACCATGATCAAAATCATCCATTTGAGGTGATGATTATGATTGTGGTGTATGACCAATATAAACACACGACACAAGTCTTCTTTCCTCGAGAAGGATCTCGACCACCATCAAGAAGGTCGCTAAATGACTATCGTAAATGGTTGTCCAGTAATTAAATGTCAGATATTCAAAAGAAGTTATGTTCTTTTATATTATAATTAAGGGTTAATCGTCTACTTGGTCCTTGTCTTTGTCTCGCCATCTGAAATTAGTCCCTCCTCGAAAAATTTGCAAATCTGGGTCCTCTCGTTTGCAATAAGTATGGAGCAGGTCCTCGCCGGAGCCCGAAGCTCCGACGAGCGGTAAATAGGCATGCTGACTGGGTTTACTTATATGACGTGGCAAGGAAAAAAAATAAAATTAATTATTAATTAAAAATAAAAAATCCAAATAAGCATTAATTACAACCACTTAATCCTCAATTGAAAAAAAACTATCACAAAACTCCAGAAACTCCACAAAACTCCAGAAACTCCAGAAAAACACTATCTTCTTCCTCCAAAAAGGAAAAAAAAAAAAAAGAGCCAGTCAAATACTATCCACTGAATCCACATTTGAAGCTCTTCGATATAAAGAAACATTGTATCTGAATTCATTTTGGCGTGGGGAATCAGGGGAATGTCAAAACCCATCATCTTCTTCCTCCAGCCTGATTTCTCCAACCCAATTTCCAGAACAAAACAAACTAGAACACTAGAACAAAACAACATGAACCCAAAACCCAAAACAACATCACCCAATTTCCAGAGTAAGAGAATCAGAAGTCAGAACCAAACAGGGAGAAGATAGGTGAAGCTCTTCTTCCTTTCTTTCCAGATCGTGAGCTCTTCTTCCTTGCCCCCGCCTTCAACCCAGTGCCCCATCACCATCATTTTGCAGGTGAGGGTAAGGTTTGAAGGGAGGGAAGAGGTGGGTGTGTGTCGAGCTCGAGGAGGAAGTCGTGGTTATGGTTGGGGGTGGAGGACTAGGGTTATGGTTTGGGGAGGGTTTTGTTGCAGGTGGGGGTGGAGATTGAGGTTGCAGGTGGGGTTGGGTTCAGGTTGGGGGTTGTAGTGGTATTTTGGTTTGGGGGTGGAGGTGGAGGTGAAGGTTGAGGTATTTGGATTTTTTATTTTTAATTAATAATTAATTTTATTTTTTTTCCTTGCCACGTCATATAAG
Source organism: Lotus japonicus (assembly GCF_012489685.1). Taxonomy (NCBI): domain Eukaryota; kingdom Viridiplantae; phylum Streptophyta; class Magnoliopsida; order Fabales; family Fabaceae; genus Lotus; species Lotus japonicus. The sequence continues at coordinate 104,261,097 of NC_080041.1, read as the reverse complement.
TAAACCCAGTCAGCATGCCTATTTACCGCTCGTCGGAGCTTCGGGCTCCGGCGAGGACCTGCTCCAGACTTATTGCAAACGAGAGAACCCAGATTTGCAAATTTTCCGGGGAGGGACTAATTTCAGACGGCGAGACAAAGACAGGGACCAAGTAGATGATTAACCCTATAATTAATTTACAAAATTAATTTTCATCTTAAATTGATCTTCTAGCTGGTGTGAGAGTAACTTGTAATTCTTTTCAGCTCCACCACTGCTACTGAAGAAAGATGAACGAACAGCCACAAACTAGCACACAAAGCCTCTCTCTGTTTTCCAATCTCCCTCACCACTTGTTCGTTCAAATTCTGCTTCGGTTACCGGTGAGATCTCTCATCCGCTTCAAATCGGTGTGCAAATCGTGGCGGTCTCTCATCTCCGATCCCAAATTCGGTAAATCCCATTTTGACCTAGCTGCTGCACCCACTCACCGTTATCTCGTTAGAAAAATCAACGATTCTTCTGAAATTGAATCCCTAGATTTCAATGCATCACTTCACGATGAATCTTCTGCTATAGTGAAACTCACATTACCGTTTCCTTCACCCCTTGTTGAAACCATCATCGATACTCGTTTTCATCAAAACCCTATCTATATTCTGGGTTCCTGCAGAGGGTTTGTGGTCGTAGCATATGAACGAGGCTCCGTCGTTGTTTGGAATCCATCAACAGGTCTCCAGAAACCAATTCCAGACATATCTGGTGAGGTGACTTTGGAATTTCTAAATGGGTTTGGGTATCACACATCAACTGATGATTACTTGCTAGTTTGTGTGAGTTTGATTCCTTTGGAGTATCTTCTTGAACAGATAGATGACTATCGTAATCACATTTCGTATTTTTCGTTGAAAACAAATTCCTTTACTGAAATGGATGATTATCAGGCTGATGTTCAATATGTGGATATTGGTAATTTTGATTCCAGAGTTGGGTCCTATTTGAATGATGCTTTGCATTGGCTGGTTATCTCTTTTGATACCAAGCATCAAGTGATTATTGCATTTGATTTGGAAGAGAGGACTTTGTCTGAGATTCCTATATCACATCATTTAGCCAAGGAGTTAACATTTACCCAATATTATTTGAGGGAACAATATTATTTGAGGGTCATGGGAGAATGTCTCAGTCTGTGTTACCCGGGTAACACTAACATGACTTCGAAGGCTGAGATCTGGATGATGAAAGAATATAAAGTGCAGTCATCTTGGACCAAGTTGTTTGCTTTTTCTACTTGTGACGTTCCCCGCAATGTCTTTTTTCCAAAATGTTTCACCAACCATCATGGAGTTTTTGGATCAAATGGCTCTGAAAGATTGATGATACTTAATGACAAAGGACGGCTGCTTGATCAGCATACACTTTTGCACTTACGTAATAAATATCAATATATTCAAGTAGGTTGTGGTATGTATAGGGAGAGTTTACTATCACTCCCTAATGACTTTGAGGAAGCAAGTGAAGATAACCAGCTGACGAATTCTTTAGAGGAAGCAAGTGAAGAGAACCAGCTGACAAATTCTTTGGAGGAAGCAAGTGAAGAAGGCCAATAGAATCTGACGGTAAGAATTACTGTATGGTATTCTTCAATCCTTTTCACCATTTTATTACTATTTATTGTGCATAGCGAAAAATGAGAAGTCATATGTAGAGCACATGATACAAGAAGATGTTTACTTAACCTATCTTGTTCTCTCTCTTTCTTAAGTGATTATATTTGTTTCTTACAAATAAGTGTGACACTTGAAAAAAATTGATGTCTCGTTTGCTTAGAAAAGCAAATAAGGTCTGGGGTGAAATAAAAGTTCTCAAACTAAGATCCTATAGAATTTATAATATGGCGACATTTAAAATATGCTCATCTTTTCCAACAGGCCTTGAAGGGTGCAAGAGTGCTCTACACAGTTATGCTTGATGTCCTGGCTTGCCTTCAAATGATGATATTGCAAGAAGAGAGCTTAACATTTGGAAGAGAATGTTATTTATTCAATGTCAAATCATCTGGCTTCAGTAGTGTTCACCTAGTGGTGATTTCAGTTAGTTGGAGTTGAGGCAGGCTTTTGAACTTAATTTAATTTCATAGTATGAGTTAGGAAATTCAAGCTTGAGTTAGTACATGCTTTTAGCATCCTTATCTTTTTTCCTCTTAATATTATTACTGTGGCTGCAGTTTGTTTCTCTTGTTGTCATTTATATGGTTTTCGTTTTCAATCTCTACTTATTTGTTCTGTACTTAGGTGCCACTTCTCCAAAATGTTACCCGACTTTTGTATGATACTGTGATGTTAGCCTTTTGGGCATTTTGACTTGAAGTTGTGGTGATATTATTGATCTTAATCAAATTGCAACTTATCAAGTTTTGATATGGATTAATCTTGCATCTGGTCAGTTTAACTTCTGAATCACACATTCACACTGATGTTCATATGGTATCTGTCAAATACATTTTCATGATATCTGTAAAGATTTTTTGATTGCCTATGGCAATGATGGTGCAACTGTGCAAAGATTGAAAAAATTCTAGCTTCAGCAGAACTCGCCATCGCCAATATTTCCATTACTTTTTCTTCCTTTGTGTAGATTATATTTATCTGCACAATTTATGACGGCAAGATTAACTTTCGTAATATGCAAACTTGTTTTCATATTTGAACTGCTTGATATAACAAAAATATGAATAGAAACATAATTATGGCCTCATGGGACTTTGGATATTTTCTCTTTTTCCTACGCTGCTCTTTGGGTTAACATGCTTTTGCAGCACGGTTTGTAAAGATATATAGTGCATGAGTTGGTTTTAATGGCCCAATCATTCAATTCTAGCTGTTTTCACTAAGACAGATTGAGGGACAAATTTATTTTGGTCCTCTAAAAACTTGTGCAAAGTTACACCAAACACTTTTAACCTATGGTAGTAGGTTTAGCAGGTTTTAAAAAAAAAAATTAAAAAAAATATATATTAGTAAACTAATTAATGAAAGATTACGTTAATTATTAACCCAGTAATTAAAACTCAAACAAATTAATAAACGCATGGGGATAATTTTTAACAAATTTAATATCATTCATCATCTTCTTGAGCTCATCACCGTCATCATAACTCATCACCATCATCTCCTGAAAAACCCTCCTCAATGTTCTTCAACTCATCATCGTTATCTTGTCCCCCATTCAGCCAAACAAACCAAACACAAATTCCAGAAATTTCCAAACACCCAAAACTATTGTTTCTTAGGTGCTTTGCCCAAGCCAAGAGGTTATTGCGAAACCAATTCACATTTTTTCTCAAATTTCTATCTCTGTTAATAGCTTCTATATCTATCAACCAACCTCTAGTCATTTTTCTCCTGGCCTCCAATCCATGAATCCAAACTACTCAGCCACTACACCACCGTTTCCTCCAGATCTCGTCGAAACCCATCGATCTCGACCCAAACACACACCGTTCAGACGATCCATGAAACAACCACCTGCGCCGCCGTCGCCCAAGCCACCGTTCATGGTTCTCCTCTCTCTCTCTCTCTCTCTCTCTCTCTCTCTCTCTCTCTCTCTCTCTCTCTTGTGGTGAAGATCCACACATGGTTTTTCAGATTCAAAAGCAGAGGTGACACACTAAAAAGAAACAAGAGGCATGCAGAAGCAACCCAATCCCCAGAACCCAATCGAAACCCACCCCCACCCCCAGAACCCCACCGCAACCCACCCCCACCATCACCCTCAAAATACCAAAAACCAACCACCACCGATCCAAAACCAACAACAACCCAGAGATGAAGAAGAAGAAGCATACTTTAACTCCAGATCCAAACCCCTGAACAAACCCTCATACCAGTCCAAGACTATGGAAGGATGGGGCTGGAATGGTGATTTCGGGGTTTTGCAGAGTTTTTTTTCCTGGGTTAGGATGTGAAAGGTGCAGCAACTTCAGATTTTCTGGATTAAGGTTGTTTTTGGGTTTTGTGATTTTGGGTTCAAGGTTTTTAATTTCTCAAAGGGATAAGACTTGAGAGATTGAGGTTGGGGTGGGGATGAGGGAGTTCTGGGTGATGATTGTTAGGTGGAGAGAGAGGAGATGAAGGTTGAGAGAGAAGAGGAACATATTAAGATAAATGCTTAATACATCAGAAGACCCCTGTAATTGTAAAGGGAATCAAATCCAGGGCCTAGAAAATTTTTGCATCAAATTGGGTCCCTAGAATTTTTTTTTTTTAATTCAATTAAGGCCAAAGTGTACCAGCCCTCAATTTTATCTCAGTTATCAATTCCACGTGGCTTTTATTATTATTTTTTAATTACAAAAATAATAAAAAACTATTTTTAATTCCAACTCAATTAAATAATCAGAATAAAAAAATTTAAAAACTTAATGAATAACCTAATCTAATAAACCTTAACTAAACAAACTAATAATCTGTAATTAATCATCTCACCCCATTCAGGGCTAATTAATCATTTTAGCACCTCTTTGAACCCTAGAAATTAAACCCAGAACACACCACCTAATTAATCATATCAGCAAAAACTTTTCCACTTCTAATTCCAGCCTTCTAATTTTTCATCTTCATCATTATCTTCTCCATCCACCTCTTACGCAACTAGAGCACTCGAAACATAACAAGGAGTTGTGCGCAGCAAAGAATCCAGAGTTGCACCACAATTAATTTTAAATTCAAAAGCAATTTTTGGGATTAGCTATAGCTTCTAGTATGACAAAATATAAACTTATCCAAATAAACGTGTTATAAGGAGCAGTTTTCAAGCAAACAAAAGAGCAACATGTTACAGGATGAATACAAATTGCAAACTAATGGTCTTGACATCACATATATGATAATGAAGATAACGAAATTGAAAGAGAATTGAAATACGAACATAGATGTTGAGTTGGGTAGCCATGGTTGTTTCTGCAACTTAACCCTGGACCCATTTTGACCCAACAAAAAAAAACCTGAACCTGTTATCTCTGTGTATCTCAACCCATTATCTTCTTCATCCACCTCTTACCTAGCCAGAGCTGCACCACCCTTACCTTCCACCATCGAGCCTCACCGTCAGCCCCAGATCCCAGATCCACGCACCACCACCGCCACCCTAGATCCACGCACCCCAGATCCCAAATCCACCAATTGCACCACCACCGCGCACCCTAGATCTACCATCAAACTAATCCTCTTTCATCTCCTCTGACCGCCGCCACTCCCTCCTCCTCCACCCCGATCGGATCCTGCCCACCATCTCAATCTCCCTTCTCTTCTTTCTTCTTCTTCCTTCTCTGCCTTCTCTCCTACTTCGATAGAATTTTAGATTAGATTAGATTAGGTTTTATTTTTAATTTTTTTTGGATAAGCAGGTTTTATTTTTAATGAAATGAGATGGAATTAAAAATAAATGAATAACAATAATTAGTATTAAAAAAAAAGATAAAAGCCACGTGGAAAAGCTGTAAATGAAAAAACTAAGACACATCAGCCGGAAACACACTTTGTCCTTAATTGAATTAAAAAAAAATTCTTAGGGACGCAATTTGATGCGAAAATTTTACAGGTCCTGAAACTGATTCCCTTTACAATTTCAGGGGTCTTCTAATGTATTAAGCCTAAGATAAATGATAAATGTTCTTTTTAATTAATTAAAGATAAAAGTTTAATTAAGAAAATATTTATTTTGATTTTTTTTTTTAAACCTGTTACTATAGGTCAAAAGTGTTTGGTGCAACCTTGCACAAGTTTTTAGAGCACCATATTAAATTTTTCCCAGTTTGACAGCCCATGATTTGAATAAGTTGCCACTGCCTTGTGTCGATAAAAGGAGTAGGAGTTTGGCTTTGATACTACTAGAAGAATATTAGTTCTTTGCCTACATGATTGAATGTGTTTTTAAGATACTCTAAACTTCTCTGCTATCACCTTTTCTTGTCATTTGAAAATTGCTTATTTATATAATACTATTGTTTCAAATATTCACTGCTTAGTTGTTTGAGTACAGCATATTGATGCAGATGTGTAAGGATAACATTAGCAGTGATGAGTGATTAAAAGACCGGTTTGAGAAATTTACACTGATTGCATTATGTTTTTTTCTCCATCTCGAAATCAGTCAGACACATACACATTTACATGGGACAAAGCCAGGATCCAGTGTTTTAACAATTAAGTGAATTGAGATTTTAGTTAAAAGGTTTTTTTCTGATGCATATCCACCTGCTTGTAAGTTGCTACCTGCCTTGTTTACTGTTGTAGGAGTATATGTACTTGTTGTATCTGCTTCTAAGTGATCTATATATTTTCCACCCAAAAAAGCTCAGAAAATTGAAGGATAACTAATTGCTGTAATACTACTATCTTGCTTAAGAAGATTAAATGGTTCACTTTAATTTTCTTGCTGAAATATGGACATTCTTTTATCCGATGAGAATGGTTTGGTAGACGTTCAGCAGGGAATTGGCCCCCAAATAAATGCTATAGTTACTTACAAATGTTGTCAGGTTACAATCCACATATGCTTTTTATTAACCTCTATGTCTTGCATTATTGTTCTCAAGAATGAAAAGGAGGTAACAGGTAAGCAATCACATTAAAATGACTCCTTTAAGCGTTCGGAACACACTTTTACATGGACAAAGCTGAGTATCCAGATTCCAGTGTTATATCCAAGCATCAAGGAATGGACATTGAGGAGCTGATTAATATTTATGTACTGTGCTATCAGATAGCATTCTGTGATTCTGGTCAAATTGGCTTCTCCTAGGTCGATATCAATTCAATCTCTATTGCAATGCTTCTTGATTTGGTACTCAAAATTGCTACTCAAGTTCGAAGGAGTAATCGGTGATTCCCTCCTATGTTTGATTGCTACATCAGGCTAGGCAGCATGTAGACCCTCCATGGCATGATTTATTACGTTCATGTCAGGAGTTCTTTTGTCACTGCCATCGTATCCCTCTCCATAAAATACCTTCGATCTTACATCAAGTGTTGATATTTCAGGAGGTTGTTCTTTGCTTAACTCTGAATATGCCTCAATCATCACTTCAGCAAGCTGCCTGACTGTACCCTCAAATTCGTGGCATTTCAGTAGTGTCCCTTTTTTTACATGGAATTAACCTTAAACTATGACTTTGTACCAAAAAAAAAATTTAATTTCTATGCACTCACGGTGTAAAGTTTTTTTACACCGTTAACTAATTAGATTTCAAGGATGTGAGAAAATCTCTCTTTTTATTCAATTTCATTAATTGACGTGACACATTCTTAAAATCTAATTGATTGACGGTGTAAAAAAACTTTACACCGGTCGGTGCATCATCTTTTTTTCTCAACCTAAAAATTACAAAAATTGTGACTTCATTCGTCAAGCTAACAAAGCTCGACCATTCTGAGATGCCGCGAATTTGAAATTTAGAACTTGGAATTCAACATTTTTTACTGGAGTCAACCTAACTAAACTCAAATATAATACATAACCTAAAAGTCACTAAAATTATGAATTCATTTGTCATGCTGACAAAGCTCGACTATACTGAAATATAATGCCACGAATTTAGGGTATTTTAGTTAGTCGCAGTCCCATATTTATTTTCATTTCCTTTTTCTTTAAGTCATGACATGAATATATTTTACTTATATGCTATGGTATTTAGTTATTTACAATTTTATAATTCAGTAATGCTATTGCACACAATAGGGAGGTGCACAACTATTGAACGACTGTGGAATTTTGTTTTAAAAATCGTAAATAAAGTTTTTTTTTTTTTACAAATATAATAAAATAAGAAATTAAATAACCCAAAAACACACCTAACTGGTCATGTGGAGTCGTCACGAAAAATTGTCATGCTCAATAGCATTACTGTTTATAATTACATACATATTTTAACTTAAAAGAACAAAGTAAAATTAGCACAAAGCTTTGATAAGGATTGTCTGCCATTATTGATAAATCAAAATAACAAATTTTTAGCTTTGTTGGAGATTGAGTGTAAAGAATTTGAATGGTTGAAAGGCGAAAGCTTTATCTAGAGTTGAAGGAGAGGATACATACACTCATTGCCTTAAGATTTTGGTGAAAGATGTGGTGTCATCCACTAATGTAGTTTAATCCTAATCAAATGTGGTGTTATAAAAAAATATTTGAGAGGACGCTCTCTGATCATGGCATAACTGTGAGGTATACCCCTTCACACCATAACAACAATCCCCTTCTATATCATGGGGTGTTTCCTCTACCAAATTCCATATGCTCCCTGATTGAACAAATGATAAACAAATTCTTTTAGAGTGGAGATTTGACTTCCAGGAAGATCCATCGGATGAGATGGAAGAAATTGGCTAAACCAAAGCATGAGGGAGGCTAGGCAATGAGACAAAGGTTTTTATGTCAGGTGTCATATTAAATTTATCCTTTTAATTAAATAAACTTATATATCAATTTATTTTTTAGTTACATTTTGAAAATTACGTATATAAAATTAAATTAGATTTTCGTTTAGATATTTAATATGTTCTGAATATGATTAGATAAGTTACGTGATACATAAATTTAAATAAATTATAATCATATGATCAAAATAACATCAACATGGAGGACTGTTTCCTTGCTTGAGGGATTGTCCTCCCTCTCGAGACATTTGGGGAAGGCATGGTGCTTGGACCTGACCAAATTTCTGGGTTATGAACCTCCATGTTTGGTTCTGTGAGCAGTTAAGGGGAGCTCATGCTATACGGTTCTTGGCCGGGGTATGGGGAGTGTGGAAGTGGAGGAATAATGTACTCTTAGACCAGAATCCGTGGCTGATTGACGCTGCTTAAAGTCCGACATGATTAGTACGATGATTTCAAACAGTTTGCCAGTGTGGCTAAGGTGGATGATGGCGCTGATTGGTTGTGCAAACGGTGGCGAGCTCCTCCTGTGAGTTCAATCAAAATAAATACTGATGGGAGCTTCCGAGAGGAGGATGGAATCATGGGAGGCGGCGGGCTTCTTCGCGACAACAATGGAGCTTGGCATGGGGGTTTTATGTGGTGTGGGCTTGGTGGTGATTTGTTCACAGCAGAGGCAACGACGCTGTGAAAAGGCCTCTTGCCCGCTTGGAACCAAGGCTATCAAAATGTGTATTGTGAGGTAGATTGTTCCAATTTGGTTGTTGTGCTAAAGAGTGCTAGCTCTTGGCGTTTTCATGAGCAAGCCTTGCTTCTCCAGGGAATTCGTGGCCTTCTTGACCCGCAATGAATCGTTAGACTGGCTTGGGTGCACCAAGATGGTAATGTCGTTGTAGATTGGATGGTATTCTTGGAGTGGTAAAGACATCGTCTTCAATGGCTATTCTTGGAGTTCAGTTGTTGGAGCATCCGGCTCCGACATTAGAAGTTTTGTTGTTGCAAGACTCTTTAGCTGTTCCTTAGTTTTTGTTTCCTGTTTTGTTAATTTTTCGAAGAAAAAAAAATCAACAACACAAAATGAGTGTAGTGTGATCAGTTAAAGTGGTGGAATTTGATAAGTATTTGATATTTACCGATCTGAATTGTTTGAGATTTTAGAAGAGGGGAAAAACTAAAAAAAAAATGTTTAAGAATCCCTTTAAAATCAATTTTGGTGAATTCGTATTCCTAGTCTTTTATTTTTTGAATGCGAAATAAATACAAAACTACAAAACTAAAGCATCCCTAGACAATAATGGAACAACTACGTCAGAGGATCATCAAGGCTACTAGTTTTGATAAGTATTTAAATATATTGATTTAGTCATTTAGGTATAATTCTTAACTACTATTTAATACACACATATATATATATATAATTATCGTAATTCTTTATTTAAGGAATTAAGTATTTTGAAATCATTTATTTTATTATTAAAATTGAAAATATTGGAATTTATTAATTACAAAACCCACATAGTATAATGTTTATATATCATTTAATTATAATCAATTTATTAAGAAATTTTTGAAATAATCAGTAATTTAAAATTTAAAAGAGGAGGACTCAGTTTACACCATTTAAATCTTACACTCTTACACTCAATCTAAACCATTCATTTTATTTAAATCGGATGGACCTAGTTTATTTTAATTGAGTAAACACGTGACCATCAATTTCCCCTGAATCGCTACCAATCTTTCTTTGTTGTGTACCAGAGAATAATGCTCACCGGCTTGCCAATTGCCATCACCACATCCACGGGCTTCAAATTGATAAATTGAATCTTGATCTTTTATTCAACAATTGAAACCTTGTTGATTGAAATTAACAAAATGGAAAATGGAAAGTAAGAACAGCGCAATTAGAAAGGGAAAAGGGTCCATTAGATCTAGGAGTGTAAAAACAAGTGGAGCACGGGAAAGACGGTGAGTCGTGGTTGAGCGGTGGAAGTTTTAATGATTGAGACCAGTCAATAAAATTGGTGGGCGTGGCGCTAGCGTCCTCTCGATATTCTCTGACGGATCCAGCAACCCGTAACAGAAGAGCGCCAAGCACCACTGCATGAGTCACCCACCGCAGTCCCGGCTTTCATCCACCGCCAATTAGGCCGCGCAACATTCTACCCCCTTTTGTTACTTTCCCGTTGAATAATTTAACTCTCTTTCTTTTGTTTAAAGTTAAATTAAATTGTCACTTTCAAAAAAAAAAGTTAAATTGTCCATTTCATTAAAAAAAAGTTAACTTGTCCATTAAGAATTTGATCTAAAAAAAAAACACAAACATCAGAGATAATGATGTGGCGGAAGTAGATAAAAAATAAAATCGAAAATTTATATGTGATATAGCTTTCATTATTCAAAAAAAATTAAGCCTTCTATCACGTTTTATTATTCATCAAGTCCCTAATATGATAATATTGAAAAAATATTATCATTAAGAATCGGAGTTAAAACATAAGCTTGACGTGATTTGGAGGAAGTAGAGTAAAAAGGAAACTCTTATATAAGAAAGTCATATCATATATACCTTTCACTTTCAAAAAATATATATATATATATATATATATATATATATATATACCTTTCATGAAAAAAATTAAACATATTTAAAACTAATTCCAAAACACAAAAAAGATAGTAAAAAGTTTGAAAACAGTTGAGACTTGAGCCGAAAGATAGATTTGCGAGTTTTAAGTGATAATGATTAATCACAATAATAACTCTTAAATCTTAATCTTATCTATCCAAAGATAAAAATAAATAGATAAAAACCTCTATTATATATAGTGTTTGAGTGCCTGCTTCAAAGCTCAGTCATTCTTTTGCTTCTTAATTCCACTCCTTGTTCTTAATTTCTTCTTTTCTCTCTTTGAGTGTTTCCTGATCTCTGCAAAACAAAGTGTTCAAGAATGCCGACCCACGCCGCACTAGCACGTTCCATTGTTGGCATTATAGGTTCGTTATTTCATCTCTTTAATTTGATTCTGGCCTATGTGGTTTTGATTTTCATTGATTGTTCTAAGTTTAATTTTGCTTCCATCAAATAGAACATGATTCTTTGATTAAAAAAAATAACAACATACTTTGAATTTAGTTTCAACTGTATTCGAGTCTACATTAAATTTACACCTAGCTAGCTTGTGTTCTGAATACTGTTCACGTTTGTATGCAGGCAATGTTATCTCCTTCGGCTTGTTCTTCTCACCCGCGTAAAATTTCTCTCTTTCCCTCTGTTTTGTGGTTACTTTGTTTTTCTTATTGACTTGATTCGTATTTTGTAAAATAATTTTTTAACTAAAACATTGGTCCTTTATTTTATTTTCATATTCTCAAATTATTACTTTTTTTTCAGATTTTAAAAATTGTTTTTGAAACTTTTTTTATATACAGAAAGGTTAAAAACCAATCAAAGAAGCCCTGAGTAAATATATACTAAAGTTTTCAAACAAAATATCAATTATTTACAGAAAGTTTCTTTTTAATCCTCATTACAGATCTACATAATAGGGATTAATAAAATTAAAATTTGTAAAACTCATAGGGACAAAAATATTTTATTATGCATGAATTTCTCAAATTGAGTTAATTATTTGAACCAATTGTTATTATTGCAGTCCAACTTTCTACAAAATTATCAAGAAGAAGGATGTGGAGGAGTTCAAGCCTGATCCTTACTTAGCTACGTTGCTAAATTGTGCGTTTTGGGTATTTTATGGAATGCCCTTTGTGCACCCAAACAGTCTTTTAGTGGTGACCATCAATGGCATTGGCCTTGTCATCGAGTCCATCTACCTCCTCATATTCTTCATCTACGCTACAAATAAAGGACGGGTGCGTATGCTTAATTTCTCATTTTAGGGTTTAGAGCAACTTTGTGGTGGTCATCTATGTTAAAAATACGGAACTATGTTTTTAAAACTAATATTTAGTAATTTTTATTTACAATATGCTCCCCATACTTAATTAATTTGAATAGAAGGTTTTTAACTTATGAATCCTATTTTTCTTTATTTTATTTAATTTAAGATTAGGGCAATTTTAGTAGTTTTTATTTATAATAAATATGCTCCTTATGTTATTTTTTTTATTAAATATGCTCCTTATGTTTTAAAATTAATTTGCATTGAATTTCTTTTAGGAACCATATTCATTTAATTATATTCCAAGTCATGTGTATTAATAAGAATATTTCTAAGATGATGAGAAACTTTATTTTGTAATGTTTGGTTTTGATTTATCCAATTATAGATTTGAAGTCCACAAACAAAGTTCTGCTTAATTGAATGTGGCTATTCCTTTTCTAATAATCACTGTCTCTTCCCAAATTTCAGAAAAAAGTGCTAGGTTGGCTTGCTGCCGAGTTTGTATTCTTTGCTGTCATTGTTGCCATCACACTCTTAGTTCCTGGACTGCATGGCACTAAACATAGGTCGCTAATGATTGGAATTATTTGTGACATCTTCAATATTATGATGTATGCCTCTCCACTTACAATCATGGTAAGTTTTAATTTCTATCCCACAAGTGTACGTATGGTTTCATATAGTAATTGCAATTTATTCTATAACATTTTTTTTTACTCTCCTATGAACAGGCGAAGGTTATAAGAACTAAAAGTGTGAAATACATGCCATTCTGGCTCTCACTTACTAATTTCCTTAACGGCGTGTGCTGGACATCATATGCTCTCATCCACCCCTTTGACATTTATGTTCTGGTGCGGAGAAACTCTTTTAACTTGTGAATTGAATTGATTTTTTGGGACTTTATTGCCTTATAGTAGCTCTTAGTTAAATATATGTATTTTTTTTAACTGTTTGTATATTCTTGCAGATTAGCAACAGTATAGGAGCAGTCTCCGGAATTATTCAGCTCATACTATATGCTTGCTACTTTCGCAAGGGAGGAGAAAATGCTGAAAATGGTGATGATGCATCCAAGCCAACTGGTGATGATGCCAACAAGACAACTGATGAGATTCGTCCACCAGTCTGAAGACATCTCTGATATAGAATGTTTTTCTTTTATTTTATTTTAAGCATTTAATTTTTTTCTAGATTTTATAATTTTGAATAGGATGACAACACATTTTTTTATATGTCTCGATCTTGTTGTGTTTTATGAATAGTTTCGAATTTCTCATGTCATTTTTTTTTAAATCTCAAGTTACTTTTGTTTTGTTGTAATTTTCGTTCAAATGTTTTGACTTTAACTTGAGTAAAAATCTAGTTTCTACAAAAATGATTGAAGTTTTATTCAAACAATAAACACTATGAAGTAGCAATTTTTTTCCTTTTCCTAAAAATAGCGATGCAAAAAAAAATCTGGATTAAAAGTTCGTGACCCAAACCAAGTAAAAAATTGTATGGACTAAATTAAATATTTCTCATCTTTTAATATCAAAGTTAGATTACTCGTTTCCATCAAAAAAAAAAAATAAAAAAGTTAGATTACTCGTGAGTAAAAGCTCTGGTTCTTATTTCTTAGTTCTTAGCACTATTCATGTGGGCCTGTATTGCCACATGCATGTGTTTAAGCAACTCTCAAGCAATTTTGCTCCAACTATGAGTTCTTAGTTTTTTAGTTTTTACCACTATTCATTTGGTCCCACCAACCACATTAATTATACTTTTTATTTTCATAAAGTAATAAAACAAAATTCATAAAGTAATAAAGTAATTTGTATGAGAGAGAAATAATTAATATTTTAAGCTAAAAACTCAAAAAGCAAAACTCCTTATATAAGATGAGTTCTTATTTTTAAGAACTAAGGAGTCCATGTCAGCACCTCCAATGGTAAAGTTCTTAGTTCTTAACTCCAAAATAAGAACTAAGAACCTTGCATTGGAGATGCTATAAGGAGTGCCTTGTTATAAGAAACCTCATTCCTTTATCTCTAAACTCGCCCTCCTCATTCGCCCTGCATATTTTATTCAACTAACTCAAGCAATTTTTGACTTACCTTCTTGTCCTCCCCACAGAAAATTCTTTATGAGTCTCCTACTCTTGTTAATCTCCTATGTTGGGACTTTGAAGAAAGATTAAATAGTAAAGTGGGATAGATGTCAAGACACTCTTTATTAAGAAAATTTTCCCTCCAAAATGAAATATGCTTTTGTTTCCACAGTGAAAGTTTACCCTGCAATCTTCTAATGATAAGGTCACATTGGGATGATATTCTCAGGACTCAGTTACCCCCATTGGTAGCTCAAGATAAACAAATGGAATGGGCATGATTTGGAATGTAAAAGCACTGCAGAGCTCAAGAGATCCCTATCCACCACATAAATGCTTGCAAGCTTACTTTTAAAGAAGTTTACTATCAACCTTGATACCATTTCAAAGCATCTAAGGATGCATTTGTTAGACACAACATTCTGTAAAGAAGCTACTCCCATTCTCTTATCCACGCCGAACTTGAAGCCAGAAAATTTATTTGCTGCCACTACTTGTCTCAAAAGACCATCTAAGCCTTCCGCAACAACAAGAAATAAAAAGGGTGTCATTGAATCCCCTTACCTAATACCATTCCCTCTTACTTACCCTATATTCCCTTTCCGTTTAAAGTCTTCTCCTTCCCTGCCCTAAAAATTTAAACGCACCCTCAAAGTTTAAAAGTTTTATGAAAATATTTTTATATTTATAAAAAAATCTTATATACTCCGCACTCGCTCACAAGGTTTTTGGGACATATAAGGTTTTATCCTCACGAACTCACCTGTCATCCTTTGAAGGCTTAAATAAGTTTTTGGTCCCTAACCTTTACCAAATGCTTGGTTTTCGTCCCTCGTCGGAGTAAAGGTGGGCTTTAGTCCCTAACCTTTGTCAAAAGATTTGGTTTTGGTCCCTTCGGAGCTCTGGGTCAACGCCGGAGCTCCGGTGGCCCATGTGGCATGGCCACGTGGATTAATGAGCTGACATGGAATTTTTTTTTTCATTTAAAATATTAAAGAAACACAATTAAAAATATTAATAAAAAATAAAATTTTGAAAAATCATTGATTCATACTAATTTAATTGGTACATTAACTAAATAAACACAATATTCAAATTAAATGTTATTTATTTATTATTTAACATTCAAATTAGATTCAAAATTCATATTATGTATATTCCTAAAATCAAAATTGAATTCACCTTCAAATTAAATTCATAATTCAAATCCTTAACTCAAATTAATTACCTCTTTATTTTACATTTAATCCTTTGATTTATATATTTAAATTAATTAAATCCCTAATAGTATCTAAATCTACTATTGTTAAAATCTTAATGGTTACTTTCCCGTTGAATAATTTAACTCTCTTTCTTTTGTTTAAAGTTAATTGTCACTTTAAAAAAAAAGTTAAATTGTCCATTTCATTCAAAAAAAAGTTAACTTGTCCCTTAAGAATTTGATCTAAAAAAAAAAACACAAACATCAGAGATAATGATATGGCGGAAGTATGATAAAAAATAAAATCGAAAATTTATATATATGTGATATAGCTTTCATTATTAAAAAAAATTAAGCCTTCTATCACGTTTTAATATTCATCAAGTCCCTAATATGATAATATTGAAAAATATTATCATTAAGAATCGGAGTTAAAACATAAGCTTGACGTGATTTGGAGGAAGTAGAGTAAAAAGGAAACTCTTATATAAGAAAGTCATATCATATATACTTTTCATGAAAAAAATTAAACATATTTAAAACTAATTCCAAAACACAAAAAAGATAGTAAAAAGTTTGAAAACAGTTGAGACTTGAGCCGAAAGATAGATTTGCGAGTTTTAAGTGGATAGTGATTAATAACAATAACAACTCTTAATCTTATCTTATCAAAGATAAAAATAAATAGATAAAAACCTCTATTATATATAGTGTTTGAGTGCCTGCTTCAAAGCTCAGTCATTCTTTTGCTTCTTAATTCCACTCCTTGTTCTTAATTTCTTCTTTTCTCTCTTTGAGTGTTTCCTGATCTCTGCAAAACAAAGTGTTCAAGAATGCCGACCCACGCCGCACTAGCACGTTCCATTGTTGGCATTATAGGTTCGTTATTTCATCTCTTTAATTTGATTCTGGCCTATGTGGTTTTGATTTTCATTGATTGTTCTAAGTTTAATTTTGCTTCCATCAAATAGAACATGATTCTTTGACTAAAAAAATAACAACATACTTTGAATTTAGTTTCAACTGTATTCGAGTCTACATTAAATTTACACCTAGCTAGCTTGTGTTCTGATTAGTGTTCACGTTTGTATGCAGGCAATGTTATATCCTTCGGCTTGTTCTTCTCACCGGCGTAAAATTTCTCTCTTCCCTCTGTTTTGTGGTTACTTTGTTTTTCTTATTGACTTGATTAGTATTTTGTAAAATAATTTTTTAACTAAAACATTGGTCCTTTATTTTATTTTCATATCCTCAAATTATTACTTTTTTTCAGATTTTAAAAATTGTTTTTGAAACTTTTTTTATATACAGAAAGGTTAAAAACCAATCAAAGAAGCCCTGAGTAAATATATACTAAGGTTTTCAAAAAAAATATCAATTATTTACAGAAAGTTTCTTTTTAATCCTCATCACAGATCTACATAAGTGTGTAATTTTTGAAGACTACAAAGAAATTTAAATAGGGATTAATAAAATTAAAATTTGTAAAACTCATAGGGACAAAAATATTTTATTATGCATGAATTTCTCAAATTGAGTTATTTGAACCAATTGTTATTATTGCAGTCCAACTTTCTACAAAATCATCAAGAAGAAGGATGTGGAGGAGTTCAAGCCTGATCCTTACTTAGCTACGTTGCTAAATTGTGCGTTTTGGGTATTTTATGGAATGCCCTTTGTGCACCCAAACAGTCTTTTAGTGGTGACCATCAATGGCATTGGCCTTGTCATTGAGTCCATCTACCTCCTCATATTCTTCATCTACGCCACAAATAATGGACGGGTGCGTACGCTTAATTTCTCTTTTTAGGGTTTAGAGCAACTTTGTGGTGGTCATCTATGTTAAAAATACCGAACTATGTTTTTAAAACTAATATTTAGTAATTTTTATTTACAATATGCTCCCCATACTTAAAATTCATTTGAATAGAAGCTTTTTAACTTATGAATCCTATTTTTCTTTAATTTAAGATTAGGGCAATTTTAGTAGTTTTTATTTATAATATGCTCCTTATGCTTTAAAATTAATTTGCATTGAATTTCTTTTAGGAACCATATTCATTTAATTATATTCCAAGTCATGTGTATTAATAAGAGTATTTCTAAGATGATGAGAAACTTTATTTTGTAATGTTTGGTTTTGATTTATCCAATTATAGATTTGAAGTCCACAAACAAAGTTCTGCTTAATTGAATGTGGCTATTCCTTTTCTAATAATCACTGTCTCTTCCCAAATTTCAGAAAAAAGTGCTAGGTTGGCTTGCTGCCGAGTTTGTATTCTTTGCTGTCATTGTTGCCATCACACTCTTAGTTCCTGGACTGCATGGCACTAAACATAGGTCGCTAATGATTGGAATTATTTGTGACATCTTCAATATTATGATGTATGCCTCTCCACTTACAATCATGGTAAGTTTTAATTTCTATCCCACAAGTGTACGTATGGTTTCATATAGTAATTGCAATTTATTCTATAACATTTTTTTTTACTCTCCTATGAACAGGCGAAGGTTATAAGAACTAAAAGTGTGAAATACATGCCATTCTGGCTCTCACTTACTAATTTCCTTAACGGCGTGTGCTGGACATCATATGCTCTCATCCACCCCTTTGACATTTATGTTCTGGTGCGGAGAAACTCTTTTAACTTGTGAATTGAATTGATTTTTTGGGACTTTATTGCCTTATAGTAGCTCTTAGTTAAATATATGTATTTTTTTTAACTGTTTGTATATTCTTGCAGATTAGCAACAGTATAGGAGCAGTCTCCGGAATTATTCAGCTCATACTATATGCTTGCTACTTTCCCAAGGGAGGAGAAAATGCTGAAAATGGTGATGATGCATCCAAGCCAACTGGTGATGATGCCAACAAGACAACTGATGAGATTCGTCCACCAGTCTGAAGACATCTCTGATATAGAATGTTTTTCTTTTATTTTATTTTAAGCATTTATTTTTTTTTCAAGATTTTATAATTTTGAATAGGATGACAACACATTTTTTTATATGTCTCGATCGTGTTTTGTTTTATGAATAGTTTCGAATTTCTCATGTCATTTTTTTTTTAAATCTCAAGTTACTAGTGTTTTTTTTACCCGCGCGTTGCACGGGGAATTTATCTATTGTATTTGATAGATCGGTTAATATTTTAAATTATAAAATATTTAAGATGCTGAGAATGTAAGAACAGTTATAATAAAGATATAGATATTTAAAGAGCACAAATTTTGAAAAACACAGAAGTTAATAAGCCTAAAGCTTTAAGTTTTGCATATGTGAGTTATAACTGAATTTTGTTTGTGAAGATGTATACTCGTGTTGCATAAAAGGTAATGTTTTTGTGTTTTAGATATATAACAATACATAAATATATAATTATTGTTTAAATTATTAAAAATACACTTAAGTTACAGAAAAATGAATTATTTTTTTAACTCGTACAAATTTTCATTTTTCATGTAACATGTTCCTCCCCGTGACATCTCGTAACTCTAATTTGTTAGCACTAATAAACTTAGGTCATAATTTTATAATATATATGTATTAATATTTTGTATTCCTCGTACTTTTCTTACTATCAAATTATTTTAGTTATATACATATATAAATATGTAATCTAAAATTTTGAAAACAATACAAAAGTTAATTATATTAAATTTTTTCTATTAAAATAATATCAATTAATTAGTTTAAAATATAATGATTGTATAAAAAAAGTATAATGGTACTTTTTATATAAAACAAAATCTCACGTAGATAGCATTATAGTAGTTTAAAATTAAAACATACAAATAACAATAGTTTTTAGATTTCAGAGCAGCCTTAGATGCAAATCATCTAACTAAATGGATTCTAATTTATCAGAGAAATAAAGAAGTTAACTGTATAGATAAATCCTTAGGGTTTTACAAAATCTCACGTTACATTTTTTTTTTGATAAGCCAAAGTATTGTATTAAAAGGGAGTACAATGGATACTCCAACCCTTAATACAAGAGGAAAAGAAAGATCAAGAGAAAGAGAAAAAAACCAGCTGAAAGCTAAGTAGAGAAGCAGGACTATTACGTCCTTTACAATAGATCCAAGGAGAACAAGCACCACTTTCCCATTTAAACACTATGCCAACATGAGGCCAACTTGAAACCAGCAGCTACCAAAAGACAAATGGGGAACCGGCAAGAAGACAAAGGTAGAGCCGTGCAAGGCTAGAGTAGATCAAAACCGAGCATAACAGGACAGCATCAAAGTCCTAATATTGCAGTGCTTATGTGACAGTAGCAGAGGCAAATAGTTGCAGTAAATTAAGAATGCAATGTGCTTAACAACCAGAATTGAACAGTACCGTTACCAGGAGACTATCAAACCGCACCACTGTCCAAGTGAAATAAGTTAGAGAGTGCCCAAACACCAAAGTGGATTAACAGTCCATTCATATAACGAGAACGTGAATTCTTTAGTCTTTGATTTAAGCCAAATCCACGATCGATATTGAATCACTTCCAGCGCTGAAGAAACATCAATATGATATCCTCTAAAAATCACTTTGTTGCGGAAATGCCAAATGAAGCCTATTGCAGCCAACCAAATGATACTCACACCTTGTCTTCTATCTCTACCGTAACACCCAGCCCGACTTTGGAGGAAGTGGAGCCTACCTTCTTCTGGCAGAACCGTTTGGATGCCCAGCCAAGCATAAATACGAACCCAAATTTTCCAGGAAATAGCACAGGTGAAGAATAGATGAGCGGTTGTTTCTTCAGCTAAAGAGCATAAAGAACAGGATACTTCTGCACCAATATTAAGTAGACCCCCTTCTCCTGAGGTTAACCTTAGATTGAATTCGATTATGGAGAAGTTTCCAAGCTAAAGAGATGGCATTTGATGGAGCTCTCACTGACCATAACTTTTGGAAAACACCATCAGCTAACTCCCCTAGAAGGCAAACGTAAGCTGATTTCACCGAGTAAATTCCTCCTTCTTCCTTTGACCAAATCCACTTGTCTGCTACGCCTTCTAAAAGTGTAACATTATCAACCTGCTGCTGTAATTCCTCCACAAGGCTTTCCTCTCTACTGAAGATATTCCTGCGCCACCTAAACTCCCACTGCCACGTTCCATTTCTCCGATGCCCCATTTCTTTAATATTAAGGTTCTGCTGGATTGATATGCTAAATAGTCTCGGATACTTCACCTTGAGAATATCAGTGCCAATCCAACTATCATTCCAGAATTCTGTTTCGTTGCCCTCCCCTATTTTCCTACACAAACCTTCATTCATCCAACTCCCATGAATATCATCAAAGCACATGTGGTGAATATCCTTCCACCAAGAGGAAGCCCAAGAAGGTACTGTATTATTGTATTTTACCTGAAGGACCTTGCACCACAAGCTGTCCCTATCCTTCAACATCCCCCACCGCCATTTTCCCAGCAAGGCCTTGTTGAAAAGCCCCCAATCCTTTAGCCCTAGCCCTCCCTCTTCCTTTGGTCGACAAATTTGACTCCAACTCACCCACGCTACTTTGTTTTCATCTTCCGCAGCACCCCAAAGGAACCTCCTTAATAATTTTTTACTGTCCTTCAAGAAGCCTAATGGAGCTTTGAAGAATGAAAGGTAGTAGAGAGGGAGTGCTGAGAGCACACTTCTAACGAGACACACCCTGCCACCGAAAGAAAGAGATCTTTGTTTCCAGCTGGAAAGACGCTTCTTAATTTTCTGTATGATAGGGTCCCAAAATTGCAACCTTCTTGGATTTCCTCCCACTAGGATTCCAAGATAAACAAAAGGCAGATTCGTAGTTCTGCAGTGAAGTAATGCTGCTAGTCTCCTCTCAAGAGAATCCTCCATAGAAATCCCAATCAAACGACTCTTAGAGAAATTAACTTTCAGACCCGACACCAACTCAAAACAGTGGAGAATGCATTTTATGAGGATAGTATTTTGAAGCGTACCATCTCCAAAGAAGAGTGTGTCATCAGCAAATTGGAGAAGAGAGATACTGAGAGATCTCTCATTTCCTAGCTTGTATGGTGTGTATTTGTCAAGTGTTATTACACGCTTTAACAGTCCATTGAGACCTTCTGCCACAATGAGGAAGAGAAAAGGGGCCATTGGATCCCCCTGTCTCAGACCTTTCTCCATCCTAAATTCCTCGGTGGGACCTCCATTGACAAGCACAGACAATGTAGAGGAGGATAAACAACCTCTAATCCAGCGAATCCACCTCGCCCCAAAATTCATTCTCCTTAGCATATAGAAAAGAAAACTCCACTTAACTGAGTCATAGGCTTTCTCGTAGTCCACTTTAAAAACCAAGGTAGGCGACCTTCTTCTTTTTGCATCATGCGCCACCTCATTTGCAATAAGAACGCTATCTAGTAAATTTCTCCCACCAAGGAAAGCTGACTGGTTATCGTCGATAATGGTAGGAAGCACCCCTTTGAGCCTTTTCGCCAAAAATTTTGAGACCACCTTGTACATGCACCCCACTAGGGATATGGGTCTAAAGTCTTTTAGCTCTTGTGGAGAATAAACTTTAGGGATAAGTGCCAGGAATGAAGCATTAGTCCCTTTAGGCCACCTTCCGTTCTCATAAAATTCATCAATCAACCGCTTGAAATCGTCCCGGAGGAGATGCCAAAAGGATTTAATACATTTGAAATTGTACCCGTCGGGGCCCGGACTTTTATCACCTTCACAATCCCACACCGCTTCCTTCACCTCTACGATGTCAAAGGGAGCTATTAGGGAATTTCGCGCAGCAAGTGATAATTGGCGGAAAGGAACACCATCTAATTTAGGAGAAGACCAGTGATCCTCGGTGAACTTTTGGGAGAAGAACCGTTGCACTTCCCTTTTAATTTCTAGCGGTTCTTCACTCCACCTACCATCTATATTGAGCCCAATCAAAGAATTATTCCTCCTTCTCCAATTTACCATGCCATGAAAGAACTTTGTATTCGCATCCCCATATTTAATCCAATTAACCCTTGCTTTTTGACAAAGCAAGGACTCATTTAGATTAGCAATACGCCAATATTCAGCACCCAGGAACTTCCTTCTTGCCAACTCCCCCTCATTTAGCTGAACATCTTCTGCCTTCTTGTCAAGAGCATTCAGTTCCAGCACAATCCCCCTCCTCTTAGAGTTTAGATCCCCGAAAACGTCTTGGTTCCACTCCCTTAGCTTTTGCTTAAGAGCCTTTAATTTCTCTTTTACAACAAAAGCCCCCCAACCTTCTGCATGTATAGAAGACCAGCTAGATTCCACGAACTTTTTAAATCTAACATCCTGAAACCAGCAATTAAGGACTTTGAAAGGAAAAGGTCCCCAATTTTGTCTAGAAGTTCGTAGCAACAGAGGACTATGATCTGAGATCTCCCTATCCAGCACCTCTTGAATACACTCTGGCCAAGAATCAAGCCATTCATTGGAGACAAGGAACCGGTCAAGACTACTCAAAGCTTGGCCATTTGGTCTAATCCAAGTAAACTTTTTGCCCACCATAGGAATATCCATCAAAATTGCAGCATCTATAAAAGCATTAAAATCGTCAGTTTCTCTTCTAAATTGTGAGGATTGTGCTGAGAGTCCTCTTCGCTCCTCACTTCTACGGACCGCATTAAAATCTCCAAGAAAGCACCATCTTGAACACTCACAAGTATTTTTCCAGGCCACCAATTCATCCCATAAATGCTTCTTCTCATCGAGGCCACAGGGTGCGTAGATGTTAGTGATAATGCAATTAATATCCATAAAGAAATCTCTAAAATTAAAAAGAAGATTTTACAATGATAGTTTTTATATCAAATAAAATCTCACGTTATATATACATAAAGAAATCTCTATAGTTAAAAATAAGATTTTAAAATGAATAATGGTTGCAATCACATTAATAGTGGCTGATTTGAAGGAGTAATGTCCTTTCACCCTCCATAAATGTACATCAAACCTTATAGGTAGTAACCTATAAGCTCTAGTCCGCGGCTAATGAAAAACTCTACCAAATTCACCTAGCAACCATCAAATCTCTGCGTGTCCATGGTAGCTCTGTGGACCCTCAGCACCGGATCAGCTCAATTTTCCTGGAATTAACATTAAATAAAAATAAGACAAATTAAGAAAAAATCAAGAAATAAACAACCTAAATCCTAATCAAATCTAAAATTTAAAAATGTACTAGTTAAAGATAGATAAAACTATCAAAATCTAGAAAATCACAATAAAAACTTATAAAATTATAAATTAAATAAAAATCCGAAAATTCAATAAAGACACCATAAAAATTGGTTAATACTCTCAAAATAAATTAAAAAGAAAATAAAAGACCCAAGATAAAATCAAGAAATAAACAACCTAAATCCTAATTAAATCTAAAATTTAAAAATGTACTAATTAAAGATAGATAAAAACTACCAAAATATAGCAAATCACAAAAAAAACTCATAAAATCATGAATTAAATAAAATTCCGAAAATTCAATAAAATACCTTAAAAGTTAATTAATAATATCAAAATAAATAAAAAATAAAATAAAAGACCCACAGATAAAATAAAGAAATGAACAACCTAAATTTTAATCAAATATAAAATTTAAAAAAGGTCCTAAATAAATATAGATAAAAACTATCAAAATCTAGCAAATCACAATAAAAAACTCATAAAATCCTGAATTAATTAAAAATCCGAAAATTCAATAAAAATACCATAAAAATTAATTAATACTCAAAAAATAAATCAAAAATAAATTAAGATAAAATCAAGAAATAAACAACCTAAATCCTAATCAAATCTAAAATTTATCAAAATAAATAAAAAATAAAATAAAAGACCCACAGATAAAATCAAGAAATAAACAACCTAAATTCTAATCAAATATAAAATTTAAAAAGGTACTAAATAAATATAGATAAAAACTATCAAAATCTAGCAAATCACAATAAAAAACTCATAAGATCATGAATTAATTAAAAATCCGAAAATTCAATAAAAATACCATAAAAATTAATTAATACTCAAAAAATAAATCAAAAATAAATTAAGATAAAATCAAGAAATAAACAACCTAAATCCTAATCAAATCTAAAATTTTAAAATGTATTTTTTTATGAGAATGACACGTGGAATTTTTTTATGAGAACGACACGTCATCAAGAATTAACGTGTGAACGACACGTCATTAAATCAACATAATAGGAGTTCTTTTTTTCTAATATATATTGATTTTTGTTTTTTTTTTGTTACAAAGTTATTTTTGTTTTGTTGTAATTTTCGTTCAAATGTTTTAACTTTAACTTGAGTAAAAATCTAGTTTCTACAAAAATATTGAAGTTTTATTCAAACAATAAACACTATGAAGTAGCAATTTTTTTTCCTTTTCCTAAAAACAGCGATGCAAAAAAAATCTGGATTAAAAGCTCGTGACCCAAACAAAGTAAAAAATTGTATGGACTAAATTAAATATTTCTCTTCTTTTAATATCAAAGTTAGATTTCTCGTGAGTACAAGCTCTGTTTTTCATGCAAAAATCTCGATCTCCACTTACTAAGGAGTGCCTTGTTATAAGAACCTCATTCCTTTATCTCTAAACCCTCCCTCCTCATTCGCCCTGCATATTTTATTCTAACTAACTCAAGCAATTTTTGACTTACCTTCTTGTCCTCCCCATAGAAAATTCTTCATGAGTCTCCTACTCTTGTTAATCTCCTATGTTGGGACTTTGAAGAAAGATTAGATAGTAAAGTGGGATAGATGTCAAGACACTATTTATTAAGAAAAATTTCCCTCCAAAATGAAATATGCTTTTGTTTCCACAGTGAAAGTTTACCCTGCAATCTTCTAATGATAAGGTCCCATTGGGATGATATTCTCAGGACTCAGATTACCCCCATTGGTAGCTCAAGATAAACAAATGGAATGGGCATGATTTGGAATGTAAAAGCACTGCAAAGCTTAAGAGATCCCTATCCACCACAGAAATGCCTGCAAGTTTGCTTTTAAAGAAGTTTACTATCAACCTTGATACCATTTCAAAGCATCTAAGGATGCATTTGTTAGACACAACATTCTGTAAAGAAGCCACTCCCATTCTCTTATATCCACGCCCAACTTGAAGCCAGAAAAATTATTTGCTGCCACTGCTTGTCTCAAAAGACCATCTAAGCCTTCCGCAACAATCAGAAACAAAAAGGGTGTCATCGAATCCCCTTACCTAATACCATTCCCTCTTACTTACCATATATTCCCCTTCCGTTTAAAGTCTTCTCCTTCCCTCCCCTAAAAATTTAAACGCACCCTCAAAGTTTAAAAGTTTTATGAAAATATTTTTATATTTATAAAAAAATCTTATATACTCCTCACTCGCTCACAAGGTTTTTGGGACATATAAGGTTTTATCCTCACGACCTCACCTGTCATCCTTTGAATTATTAATACCTAATGCATATTTGGTTGATAAATTGCTCAGTTCGACAGTTAATTTGAAGGCTGAGTTCACTTGATTTAGCTCAATATTAATCTCTTAGAGAAAAAACCAAGTCATATTCTAATAAAAACAATTAACCCCTTAGAAAATATTCATTTAATCAATTGCAATAAGTTCTTTTTTTAATCAACAAAAAATATATTAAGAAATGAAATGGGTCATCATCATCAAACGTTTATTTCTATATATTTCATGTTCTAGATGTTTAACCCTAGGTATGAGAGTGTGTCAAACAATATCTCTCATTGATTAGGGGTAGAACCAAAATAGCTTTTATATCATCACCTATAAGCTAACTTTTGAGGTAAATTTACATCTTTCAAATTTTAGTATTTATAGTGTCCCAAAGTTGCACAAGGGAGATATTTGTGGCTGAAACAGAGGTGATTGAAGAGACTAAATCTAGTTAGTTTCATTCTTTGGTTTTATCTTTTCTGTGTTCCCTCACGGATAATGTTTCATCCACACCTCTCTTTTGAGGTGGAGAGGTAGAATGGTGAGAGAGATAGGAAGAAAAGAAAAAGTAAGAGAGAGAAAATATGAGATGTGATAGATGATAAGATGAGAGAGATAGAAATAAAAAGAGGTGGAAATGAAGTGTTTAAAAAATGAGGTGTGTATATATCATTACTCTTCCCTCACTCACGAGAGGTTGGTTTTCAAAAAGTCCAAACTCTTGTGGTAATGGATCACATGCAACAACCGCAACAGCATTAAACAAGATCATCAATATTAGTTGTTATCACTAGAATTTCTCATTGGAACAGTGAACATGTGCCAGCATTGCTTATCACAATCAAAAGTGTCAATTTCAAGAACAATTCCAGGATCCAGATTGTGCAAATAATAATAATTTATAATATTAAAGCTTTCAGATGACCATATCTTTGAATTTATTGCTAATACATTAATCATGCATGTTTCAAATTTTTTCAGTCTTAGTCACCAATATCATACCCTATTATATTATTATGATTTCCATATATGGATAGCTGCTATATTTAGTTAAGGAGAAGAAGCAGGAGGTGAGCCAGGAGGAGGGAACAATGGAAGGAAAGGAAAGGGAGAAACTGGTGGTGGTGAAGGTGGAGTAAAACCTGGTACTGGTGGGAATGGAAAAAATGGTGATGGTCCTGATGGTGGAGGCTGAAGTGGGTTTGGAATGAGTGGTGGTGTTGGTGGTTGAAGTGGGTTTGGAATGAGTGGTGGTGTTGGTGGCTGAAGTGGGTTGGGAACAAGGGGAGGTGGCTGAAGTGGGTTGGGGACAATAGGTGGCTGAAGTGGGTTGGGAACAATAGGTGGCTGAAGTGGATTAGGAGGGAAGATGAAGGTTTCAGGGTGAACAACTTTTATATCTGAAGGCTCATTTTTGTCTGAAGTTTTGGTCATGTGCCCTGGGCTGGCCTGTTTTGACAGCTTTGGGGGTGACCCTGGTATTGGTATTCCTGGAAGGGGTGGCAGAGGAGGGAGTCCTGGAAGTTGTGGAAGCCCAGGCAATCCAGGAAGAGTATTGGGAGGAAGAAAAGGAACACCACCAGGTGTGTTTGGATCCTGAAGTGGAGGTGGAAATGAAGGGTCTATATTTGGAGGAAATGATTTTATCACAAAATCTGCCCCCTTTTGAACCCTTGGTTTTTGGTTACAAAGTGTTGGCTGTTTAAGTGGCTTGAATGAGAAAAACCCTGCTGAGAATATGTGTAGTCCTTGCTTTCTGGACTTGAGGTGAAGTGAAGAAGAAGTAGCTGCTGAGGCCACAGCACAATAAGGCTCACTGCTACTTATCAATTTCACACTGCACCTCTTGATTCTCTTTACATGTTTGCTCACTGAGAATGGAAGGTGCACTCTGAATTTCCCATGCTCATCTGTCTTCACTTCTTTCTTGAAGCTTGAATTTGAACTACCATCTCCATCTTTGCATTCCACAGCAACTGATGCACCTGCACACAAGAATATAGGACAACAGAATATCAGATTCTCTTCCATCAGAATTAATTCTAAATCCATAAACTAATCATAGAAGTTTCTCCTCATAATTTAATTCTGGATATAGAATCAATTGTTAAAAAAATTCCAAAGATGTACTATGCTAATTAGAGATATAAAATTGAACCCTTTATAGCATGTTTGGATCAGCTCGGAATCAATTTTGACACTAAAAATTACTCACAGAAACTGAAACTGTCAACTGATTTATAGCATATTTGCATTAGCTCGGAAACAATTCTAACACTCAAACTGAAACTACTCAGTAAAATTTTCTTGTCAGAATTGATTCCGACTCTAGAATCAATTGTAGAAAGATTTTCAAACATGAAATAAGCTAAATGGAGACATAAAATTGAACCGATACACAAGGCAAGGATTTGAACCTGAAATGAAATGGCTGCCCATGGAGAAATCCTGTTGAAAACACGTGTCACAGTAGACAGTGCCAACCACAACAGCAGAGGGAGGCTTCTTGTCATGGATAGCCTCAGTAGGATTACCAAATGTGAGACTGAGAAACAGTACTACAAGGAACCAAGACATTCTAAGGCTTGTTCTCTCAGAAACTGAGAAAGTGCTAATTGGTGATTGTGTTGTGCTTTCAACAACAAAGAGGGTCTATTAATAATATCTTGTACACTATCTCAAGTTTGCTCTTATCCCTCTTTTTATCTTTTCTTCTGTTCCTCTTGCTTTCTTTGATAAAGATATTACAAAACATTAAATTTTTATAGCCTTGGCCATAACAAGGCTATTTATGCCTATCATGGGAAAACCAGTCAACTGTAAACTAAAATGAAGTAATTGTAGGCTTGCTTTTCCCATCACCAAACAGATAGGAAAGAAGGTAATTTCTAGAGTGGAAAGTTAGATAAAGTGAAGCATCTAGTAACTGTGTTTAATTTAATGGAATTTTGTTCCTTTGTTGGTATGAAAATGCCAATAGATATTGGTTGGGACCCTTTGGTTCACGAGAAAAAAGTTCAGCCACATAATCTCTGAGCAATGCATACAAGACATAAACAATGACCAAATGCATAAGAAGCATGTCCCTTATGGATTCACATTGAGAGCTAGGCTAGCACATAATATGTTAGGACTTAGGAGTAGTGTAAATCCGTTTGGAAAATTGTCATAATTTTTCTCAACAGATGTATTTTTTGAGATTCAAACTTGTGTCATCACCATTACAGAATGTAGTAACACAATGCTGCATTTTTAATTTGTAATTAAAATTTGCATTTCTTACATATCAATTGATATTGCTGTGAATATTAATTGATATTCTTAATGTCATATTTCATTTTCCTGTAAGCTTCTTTGTGCTATGAGATTCTTTTTCCGCTTAATTAGCTCCATTGATCTTCATCAATCCTATAAACTGAGACTGACAATTCTGCTACCGCTACTTATTCTGTAACATTTTTTTAAGTATCATTTCATGTTTATCTAAGACGTGTATTCTGAATTTCATAGCAGCAACGTGTGAGTGTCCTGTGATGTGAGGTTGCTGTTATTTATAATAAATAAACCAGATGTAGTAGTGAAGAAAAATACTTCGTAGTTTTATACTCCCTCCGTCCCCTATTATAAGTCACTTTTTTTTTGAGTTTTTCTTGTTTCATAATATAAGTCACTTTACATTATATATGGAGCATTAATTATATTTTTCCATGTTTACCCTCATATTTAATACTCCACATTCAAAGAATTTTTATGTTCCCAAAATTTTGCTTGATTTCCAAGACCCTTATAGTTTAAAGGTAGTGGAATGTTAATATGGAGAGAGAATTTCATATAAGGGTGATTTTGGAAAGTGTCTTTAAAAAACTACAAATTTATTGCTCTTAACAATTTTTATTAATCCTAGAGAATTAGGTAAAAATGACTTATAATAGGGGACGGAAGGGGGTAAGTAATTTTATTCAATAATGATATATATACACCTTATTTTTTAAACACTTCATTTTTATCTCTTTTTATTTCTATCTCTCTCCTGTTATCATCTATTACATCTCATACTTTCTCTCATTTACTTTTTCTTTTTTTCCTATCTCTCTTCTCATTCCACCCCTCTTCACCTCTAAAAGAGGTGCGAAATGAACATTATTCAATTTTATTTGATCTTCGATATTATCTAAGTAAAAAAAGATATTAGAAGAAATGGGCATCAAAGTTAATACATAAGTTAATACATCAACGTTCACAAAAGAAACAGCTGCTAAGGGAACTTTCTCCACTAAAATTGAATCGGCATAGGTACCTAGCTAAAAAATCTGCAACAGAATTGCCATCAAGTCATTACTACAACTAGCTTTGTGGGTTAAAAGTTAAAACAAAAATGAGTCACGCAACACTGGCATCACCTCACCAAATTTTGAGTCTTTTTTGTTTTGTTTCTGAATAGCTCTAAACGTGTACACCAGTTCAAAACAAGGTGCAGTGAATGAAGCTGAAAATGGCTCCAGCTTCAGTTAGCTGCCAGATATTAAATCAAATTACAAAGCTCTACAATCAGAATATTCAATACCACTCATCACTTAGAATTCAAAAGAACAACCCAACCCACTACCTAAAATCTAACATGACATATAATACATATACTTCTGTAAAAAAATCAACAAGTTAGGACAGGTTTCTTTCTTGTTCTTAAGGTCTTCGACTCTTCATCTATCACTGCTTGAAGTACCTGCTGCACAGCATTTCTGAGGCTGCAGATTATAACGCCTTCAATGTTGACAGCGAAAATGTGAAACGTATAGATAAATGACTTCAGAAATTTTCATTCACTGCAGGTGCTCTATAAATCTATTCACAATAGCTCCTTATCATAAAATGCAAGAAGCTGCTTCACATGATTATGCCAGGCAGCTACATTTTGCCCATCCACTTTTACCCAGTCAACAACTGTGGCTGCAGGTTGCTCCCACCACTCATCAAGCTGCAAAAGAGGTTACAATATAAGAATAAAATCGAAATGTTATTAGTTATAAAGGAACATGAAATAATCCTCCTACAGATTACTTATCAAATCAAATTATTATACAAATCCAACATAGAGCATATGTTGCATCTAAGCTAAACAGATACACAGGCATATTACATAGTAAAAGTGGGGTAAAACTTACATACAGTTGCATACCTACTGTTACTACTGTTATCCAATTAAAATTTAAAATCTCACTGCCACCATTCTTTCACCTGTAACATTGTTTACGTATTCCACTCTCGCTAACCACCACACTCCACACCCTGGTATCACCTCCATGTCCAAAGTCAAATTTAGATCACCTCCACGTACCCACCATGGAGACCACAACCATGACGAGACAGCCACCGCCCGTATTCCTTTGCTCCTCTGAATTGCTCCACCGTGACCCCTCACAAAATTCTGAACTCGTCAACTCCACACCTGAGGTGATAACATCAACGTTGGAGACCCACAGCAGTGAGAAGCGTCTTCTGGCCGATGAGTGGCATGAAGCAAGGTCGCGCGGGGCATCGGACTTGTAGGTTAAGGTGGGTCGTGCAGCGGTGCAAACAGTAAAGGGGAAAAATGCTAAAACCCAATTTTGTTAACGATGATGACTTGTAAAAGTAGTAGTACGTGTTCTATTTTGGTTGGATAACAGTACGTATGCAACTGCATGTAAGTTTTACCCTAAAATTTCAAGAGGGAGTTTCATTCGACAATTTGTATGAAAAACTCATTCAAATTTTGAGCCTTTTTCAGGGATATCATTCCAACTCTAATAGAAATTATAAGTTTGTAACAGAAGTAACTCACCAGTCCCCTAACATATTTGCAATCTTCAAAGCTCTGCTGAGCATTCGAAACAGAAGCCTTGAGCTCAGGCAACCATTTCTCCATGACAGCTTTCTCTTGTTCTGCAGCCAAATTTAAAGAAAAATTTGTTGTCCTGCATCATTATATAAAATGTCAGAAGAGAATAAAAAGCTTTCAACAAATTCTTAAGGAATGAATCTTTAAAAGATGGAAAGATAAAGTAACTACATCTTTCTCTCGCTGGTTAATAAACTTGAATTTACTAAACATTAACCATGATGCATGTTGGATTCTTGGGTTAGATACATATTTACCTTTCATATTCCTGCTGAACACAGTAGGCATGATTCAACAAGGCATTACCACTTTGAACAAGATCTCGTCTAATATGGACAAGATTAATAGCCTTTAATAAATCTTCCAACACACTAGCTTCAGATCCACGGAGTTTCAAACAGAACTCCAGGGACTCCAGTACCGATGCTAGACCAGCATCTGAACCCTCCAGGCCTGCCCATTCAATCAAAATTATAATTTAGTGCAACAATAAAGTACTCTTATACTAAGTTACGCTAATATGTGTTGTTTTGTTGTTGTACCAAAGTATCCCCACAGCCGATTAATTCCCTCGAGGCTCTGAGATCACATTAAGTTGGTAGGCCTCTCTCAACAAATCCGTGTCCATACACACCGCTCAGGGATCGAACCCTCAACTAATACGTGTTTAAAGTAATACGATTTTATTATTTGCCTATGTTAAACTGTTCACCATCCATCAACAAAAAAGCATGGCAGCATTGAGTAATTAAGGATTTGATACATAATATCAGTTCATACAACTCTTCATGCTAAGTGGATCAAAATCAAATATTTTTATCATAAGCATGTAAACTATTACAACCTATTACATATAAGATTTTAAGCCATGACAGGAACAACAATTGGTTAAAGTGAACCAGAGGAACACACAGTGTCAGTAACAAGACTTCAATATCTGCCAAATCAAAAAGTTAACAAGTTACACATTCATGCACATAACTCTACATAGAAAATAAGTAATGGCATGCTTACAAGTATAGTATCAAGACAAGACAATGCAATATAGTAGCAGAAAAGAGGACATAGGCACAGTGAGGTAGGTATCTTAAATTTTAGATAAAACATAAAAATTATACTTAGATCTATGAAGTCAAATTAAAATACATTATTTTTCATTTAAAAATTGCCATTGCCATGGCTAACATATTCCAGTGTTTGGGTAGGCGTTAGACAAGTTCCAGACAATTAAATTTCAGCCAAAATGGCGGAAAAAGGTACAGGACCGACCATCCTATGGAGTATAGACGCCTCCATATCGGATGTCTGATATGGGTACACCAGGAAAGAGCCAATCAGCACATAAAAAAAGAGATAATATACGCACCAGAAGGATACTGAAGTGCAGCTGAAACACGACATATTGATGGAATTGCTGATGGGTCCCGAGCACCAGCTCTCGCTGTTAAAATAGCAGCATTTAGTTCTGCATTGGCAACTGCTTCTTGTCCAGGTAATCCACTAGTACCTATGGCCTCAAGCAATGCCTGAACCAGATTTGATGATAAAATTAAGCACATTTCAATGAATAAGATAGATGATTAAAATAAGTAAATGTCTCTAAAACCATTAAAAACTACAAGTTCACCTTTTTAAAAGTGTTTTAAGGTTACTAACATATCTATGTTATACTACTAAATTTGCAATATCACATTAACCCTATCAACTAATCTAACAATAGCAATTACTCAAATCTAAGTTCACCTTTTACTTTGTTTGTTGCAGCAGTTTCTAACAATTCACTATAAATGTTTAGAAAAAAAAAAGCAAGGAGGGTGAAATTTTGTGGCAGTCTTAAAGGCGAAAATTCATTATTCAGCTCTAAGGTGAATTTGGTTGGAGAGAAACGAGTGTATATTTCAGGGAGTCTTTATCCCCAAACTTGTTAAGGGATAGGACTACATCTATAACTTCTCACTCAATTAAAGCAAGTTGTCATTTCTGATATGCAGAGAGATTAAAGCAGCCTCGCTGATTGCAGGTATTCTTGATTTTTTCATCAATTCACATCCCTTATCTTGAATTTTCTGATTTGGAGGTTAACACACACCTCTCCCCATCTAATTGTCTTCTATCCAACCCCAAAAAAACTGGATTGAATAAGTTTATTGTAAACAGTAAACACTAAAAACACCAATCTGAGTCAAATTTAAATAAACTCAGAAACTTCGACTACCAAATAGCAGAAATGGAAGATCCAAAAGTACACCATGTTTCTATTCTACCACATGTTATAATAAATAAACAAACAAACAAGTGAACGTAAATTGTCTGTCAAACGACTATAAACCTGGGATGAAGAGGGAAGCATATAGAGGCTATTATCGGGACACCGATAAAAGGTAGACACTTCTTTCTCAATAAGATCTTTCGCACTATTTGAAGCCTCAACAACTACAGTACATGCTGGAATTATAGTGCTTGAAGCATACTCCCTAGCAGTTAATGGTTGCTGACTCCAAAATGTAGCAGCATCCTGCAATGCGGGGAAAAAAGCAAAATCAAAGAACTTTAGAAAATGGAAGAAAAAATATAAGAACAACGTTGTATTGGAACCAGTTGTGCAACTTATGGGAAATGAGTATCATTAAGGCCTAATAGGAACAATATTCTAATTCTAAATTTCCCACAAATATCAGTTCACAAAATGCATCAATGTGCCCACACAGACAAATCTATTAATGGTTAAGGCAAGTTAGAAACCAGCAATGATCCTTCAATTCAAACAGGGTATCACCATTACCAGGGATAAGCTGTAAATATATATATTCCAAAAGTACAGGATATACTGAAACAATGGAACCTTACCATATTTGCTTTAAGGAGTGCCGTGTATATGGTCTCAAGTTCTGATCTACGACCATCAAACTCTTCAATCTTTTTCCATTTTTTCTTCAGAGAATCTTCAGCTTCTTTCCTCTCAGCACACAATTTATTCAAGCGTTGAATTTCAGACATCAAGGTATTTAGGCTTGCCTTTAAACCAGCAACTTCTCTTTCCTTCGCCCAAACATCTAGCTGAACCCATGCAAGAAGTATAAAGAATAGGCAGATGCATAAGTGGCTAAATTTCCACATTAAATGTCGATGTGAAAATTACTTCTGACTTGGATAGAACTGAAAGGGGCAGAAAAGTTCTATACTTTCTTTCCAACCTTTAGCAGCTCAAGTTTAATTCCCAAAAAGTTGGAAAATATAAAAAGGTGAACCTAAATAGTTTAATTTAATTGAACTTATTTATTTCTCAAAGATTCATCAAAGATAGAAGATAAATTATTTGTTTCTCCTAAATGTTGATATAAAAAATATTTTTCATAATTAAACATGTCCTTACACAAGAGTTGACAATCCCCTGGTTTTCTGAATTCGATTTTACTGGGATCACAAATTTCAGAATCTTCCCCCATGAATTACTTAAAATGAAAAAAAATATGTTACTTTTAACAACACGAAATTAATAAACCAGTCTTGCAGACTACTTCAAGATAATTAGATGTCCAGAGATGAACCAGCGATAAGATTTCTTGGAAACAATTTTTGTACTTCCATCTCTTTATTTTCTCTCGTAAAATTTCTTCATTTACAAGAAAAATGTTATTTAAACAAATCAGTTACATATAAACACAAACATGTCAAGCATTAAAAGGTAGACAAAACAATATACATCACATATTATATGCATGAGTTCTTTATCAAAATTTTAACCGGAATGAAATAACAATCTGAAAAACATACCAAGTACTTAATTGTAACACCCAAAATCAGAAAGAAAATTAGCATTTATTCAAGCACTAATTCTTCCTAGCATAAGCTAAGCTACAAAATACAATATTCATCAGTGCTTCAGGCTCAACATATTGCTAAATCACCAGTTAATGAGTGCTTCTTCTTACCAACATAAATGTTGATAATCTAACTATTAGTTATTTATCGGAAGAGAGCATGCAAATGACATTATCATGCATTAAAGTGGCAATAGATTCAAAACAAAAAAATATAACGTAAAAAGAACCTAATGCAACGTAAGTTTTGAATGAAAAATACCTCTAGTTGTCTAAGACTTCCAACATTCTGGGATGTGCTACCAATACCAATTGGGCGCGATGAAACATCAGTTCCTACTTGCAGACGTTTGATAAGCTTTTCACTCAAATCCCTTGCTTCTGCAGCCTTGTTTAGTGCATCTTCCGTAGCCAAAAACTGCTGAACGTGAGCTTTCTGTGAACAGAGATACAGCACCAATTCAATAATTTCAATTATGACCATAAAATTGTGCAATTTAAGGATGAATAGAGACCTGTCTTTCAAGAAGCTGATTTTGACTTCCTCCAGGAGGCACATCAACCCCGAGTTTTCCATTTCCATAAAGTTGATACTGTAGAGGAGAGCTCCCGTCAGAAGAAGAAACATCCATAACTATGTTATTTTCATATTTGTACCTGATTGAAATATGCAAGTTCAAATCATAACAGTAGCATAAGTAATATCCTTGCTAATAAAACAAAATTAACAGAACATTCATAAAATGCATAGGACTACATAAGCACTATTTTTTTCTAGTTGGGAGGGCAACTAAATCATTTTATGCATCTTAGGTATGCTTTGCAAGTTTAGCCTTTCTGACTGAATTTTTTTAGTAACAACGATAAATGATTTCTACAAAAGGATCAACAGTTTAAAAAAAAATAAAAAAATCAGAGACACTAACAAGTAACAAGAGAATCAACAGAACAATAAATGCAAAAGTGCTCTATATTCTGATACCTCAAGGTCTCTGCATCAGCTCTAACATCAATTTTCTCTATTTCTCTGGAAATTAGACTTTTCAGGCGAGAAGTGTATGCAGTAATTGCCTGTAGCAATTGGGGAGGACTCTTTAGGCAATTTACAAGAACAGTTCTAACCTCATCAGGAATTTGCCCATCAAAATCAAACCCCAACTTCGCTGCTTCTGCCTGAGGATTTGAATGAATGCCACTTCCCTCATAAGCAGGAAAAGAACTGCGTATTTTATCAACCATGTAAGCTACAAGAGATTCACAAGCCTTTCTAATATTCTTGTCCCTTGTGGTTTCAATGAGAATGACATCATCTGCAGATTTACTGCTTTTAACAGTAGAATAAACAGCTTCCTGCTCACTTTTGGCACTAAAACTATTCACCATTTCAACGGAAGAATCCACACCCGATCTTTGAGCATCCCTCGCTTGATTTGTATAGTAACAGAGCCGCTTATGATATTCAGCAAATATTTTTGCAGCTTCATCACACTGTCGATCATAAGCCTCCAACACCACTTGTTTATGCCTGCAGAATGAGTAAAGAACGCATACACTGTTATTGTCTCAACCACTCAATGCCAGAATCATCATAAGCTCATCTTTTTTCCCTCTCCAAACATATTATAGGTATAGAGAAAAAATCACATATATTCTTTCCCCTCAGCAAATGATATTAATCTCAAAAGCACATTACACTAACAAGCCAACAACACAACTCCTACATTAACACTCAAGATGATATCAAACTTTGGCAACATAAAAATAAATTAGATTCTGCTTCCTACAACCAAATCCAGTCCCTCTTCAAAGTTGGAAAGTTCCAATTCCAACTTAGAAAATTCATCTTCTTTCATTCATCTTCTAAGACCCAAATAAGAACTAGGAAAGTTTCACTTCAACCAAGTGCTAGTGAAGTGTAAATACTAAATATAAACACTAGACAACTATATTGAAATCAATTCTAATCTTTCTACACTTCTCTCTAATTTCATCATGAATGCATTTTACTATGAACCCAAATCCAATGAAAATCACCAAATGACACAACATTTTCGATTAGGGCAATCTAATTCAGGAAGCAAAACCTGTAATTGGCTCGTTCATCAAGCATCCTCTTCCTCTCAGCCTCCTCTCTCGAAACCTCAAGCATCCTCGCCCTCAAATCCTTCCGCTGCCTCCTCACGGCGTTCCTCAACCTCTCGACCTCCTTCGCCGCCAAATCCCTCTCCTGCACCGCGGCCTCCCTCGTCTCCGAGCCCTCCCCGGCCATCACCTTCTCCTTCTTCCTCCCCCCGTCGCCGTGGACAGTAATATTCCGGCGGATGTTCCGCACCGTCTTCTCGGACTTGGCGCGCGTGACGAGAAAGTTCCAGACCGGGATCATGTTCCCCCGGCAAATCTTCCGGATCGACTCCACCGACGGCGTGTGCGACTTGCCGGCGGCGGCGTGCTGAGGGAGCGGCCGGTAACCCATCTCCTTCTTCAGCCATTCCACAATGGCCTCCGGCGACGCCTGCGACGATGATGAAGATGACGCGCTCTGCATTCGGGAAATCGCAGGGTTGCTATCGCGATGGCATTGCCCGAGTCCCCTCCGCTCCAACTCAGTGAGTGACTCGGCCGAGTCAGTTGCAGTTGGATCTGAGAAGAGAAACTTGGTTGGTGAAGTCAACAAACAAACCTCTGTTAGTGACAGTCTCACACTTGAGAAATTGGAAGATTCTGGTTTGGGATTGTGCTAACTAATTGAGAAGGTAGAAGGAGCAAGAGGGAAAATTTTATTGTTTTTTTCATGTTTGAAGTTTGGGAATTTCAAATTCTTTTTGACAAAATGGCATCTTTATTTTTATTTCATTATATTTTTTGAATAATTAATTTCATCTAGTCTAGTACTATTTAAGAAATGAACAATGTTCCGAGAAACCCAACATGCGGGGATTGGGTTTGGAGCCCCACCCCTTAGGCTTTGCACCCCACTAAAACAGATACGGAATTTAAATTTCCGTATCAATACGGAAAATAAAATTTCGTATTTGTTTTAGTATATAATGAGTGGTTGAAAATGTGACACGCATGCTTAAATACAGTACGGAATTTTAAGTTCCGTATTCAATATGGAGAATACGGAACTTTAAATTCCGTATTTGATAAAGTGGGGTGTCAAGCCCCATAGATGGGGTGCCAAACCCAACTCCCTTGCTGTTGAGTTAAGTTAGGTCAAAATTCTATCATGTGTTGAATGTCCTTTTTTTTTCTATTTCCATTTAGATTCTATAGCAATCTTCCTAGTATTCTAATGAAATATATACTCTAAATTATGAATCAAGTTGTATGTGCTATAAGATGGATTATTTTTGGGTTGGGTTCACTCCTCTTTGCATTCAATCCTTTGTACTCAAAGACATTATGTCTCTTGTTAATTAATGAAATGTTTATGTTGACTGTCCAAAAAAAAGTTGTATGTTTTATAAGGTGGATTAATTGGTAATGACATAGGTGAACAGGTAGATAACACTATATGTTAAAAGCCTATAAAAATTATCTTTTTTATTTATTTAAAGCTCATCATATCATATATTAGATAAAAGCTGAGTCTACAAAGAGAGCATGCTTAATACAAGAAGTAGGTGGGTTAAAAGGAGGGTTGCGTTTTTCTCAATTAGGATGGATTCTAATTATATATATGATCACAAACCCAAACCTAACATCTCTAATCAGCAAACATAAAAATGAAAAATCAAAACAAAGAGTGAGAACGGAATATGAGTGAGTTGTTGATGGTGGATAGTTTGGGGGCATTTGCAGAGCATAGTAGTAAAATCAACTTACCCCCAATTCCTTTTCCACACAACGCGCGTACAGGGAAGGGGAGAGAGCATCGTTCATGTCACAAAAAAATGAGAAAGGTCGTGAGGGAAACAAAAACAAGTGATTTCATGAAAGAGAGATGCAAATAGAGATTGAGAC
The DNA here is from genome assembly GCF_012489685.1 of Lotus japonicus. Classification (NCBI taxonomy): domain Eukaryota; kingdom Viridiplantae; phylum Streptophyta; class Magnoliopsida; order Fabales; family Fabaceae; genus Lotus; species Lotus japonicus. The sequence continues at coordinate 104,221,379 of NC_080041.1, read as the reverse complement.
CTTGGAGCGTGGAATCGACAACTCTGGGAGTAGCTTGAAGGACGACCATTGTCGACGACGGTGAGGACTGAGGAGCTTGACAGAGCATGCAACGGTGCGCAGTGGCAGGACCACGGACTTTCGGGTCGTGTCGTGTTGGTTTGGCACCAGAAACGCGAATGAGAGACAACAATGTTCTAGCATAGTGAAGTAGACTCGATACTCGCTCTTACGTATCTTTTTAGGAGAATTCAAGTCATACACATAATTTTTTGAAAAAACCTTGAAGAAGGTTTTGTTTTGGAGTGTTTGACAGGGGCTCAATACTTGTTCCTACATAACTCTATGTAGAAAATTTAATACATACATACTTCTTAAACTTGAGACTAGATATTTGAAAAGTAACCTTAGAAATTTTTTTATTTTAGAGTGTCTGACAAGTTCGATACTACTTGAAGAGGGTTTTGTTTTGGGTGCTTGATGGGCTCAATACTTGTTCCTACAGGCTACATAACTTTATGTAGAGAATTCAAGACATTTATACTTCTTGAACTTGAGACTGGATTTTTTAAAAGTAACCTTAAGAAAATTTTATTTCAAAGTGTATGACAAGTTTGATACCCGCTAATGTGTAATTTTAATGAGAAAATTCAAGATAAATATAGTTCTAAATTGAAACTTAATGGACTTGAAAAGACTTTATTTAAAAGCAACCTTAAGAAAGGTTTTAATTGGGTGTTTAATGAGTTGGATGGATATCCACTCTTACATATCTCTAAAGGGGAATTCAAGACATCCATTGTTCTTAAATTTTAAACTTGAGAAAAAACATTGTATAGAATTAACTCACATTGCGCAGGACTTGGACTATTGTTGCAGGCTAAGTGTGTGTTTGGAAAACCCATTCAGGATCCACGTTTGACCCCGATCCACATTTATAGAAGCAAAAAATAGTTGCTTTTGAATTTCTGGATCCATGTTTGGCTTCTCCAGATTTGAAACCAAACACACACTAAGTGATTTAGAACTTAAGCCAACCTCATTTTGAGGAGAAACTAAGTCCATACTTTTTTTTAAAGTCATTCAAATATATTAATTAAGCTGACATAGAAGTCAAAGTATCAGAACGAACAAAAGCATTAAGATCAGGAGATCCATCCTCTTTACAAACCATAAATGAGGAAGCATTCCTAGCCAAGAAGTGTTGGAATCAAGTGTTAAAGTCAAGTCCCACATCGAAGAAGTCAGGGTCAGAGGGAGAGTTTTAGGTTAAGATGTGGTGTCGACCTTAATGCATTAGGTTTATGGGTCCATCTCCTTATAAACTCCCCCTCTTACCCTGACTTCTTCGATGTGAGACTTGACTCTAACACTTGATTCAAACAATCTCCCATCGAGTGTGAGTCCCTCAACCACATCACCCATGGTCCTCCCGTTTGCGGAAGCTATCCAGCCTTGTACCGCCGTTCGCTGCTCAATGGAACCCGCCGCCTAGCCACACTACTAGGAAGTCTTTCGACACAAGGAGTCGTTACCATGGTCTCACGAACCATCGGCTCTGATACCACTTGTTGTGGGAGACAGGGGAGCCCATGGGCCGAGGAGCAAGACACCAAGAGATATCGATGCCACATCTTAACCCAAAACCTTAAGCCATTAGGTTTATGGGTCCATCTCCTTATAAACTCTCCCTCTGACCCTGACTTCTCCGATGTGAGACTTGACTCTAGCACTTGATTCCAACAATCGTCCCCTCAAGTGTGAGTCTCTCAACCACAACACCCATGGTCCTCCCGTCTGCGGAAGCTATCAGCCGTCACTATGGTTAGTAATCATCGGCCCCTCCGCAAAAGTTACCCGGTCGTTACCATGGTTACTAACCAATCGGCCCCTTTGCGGAAGTTATCCAGCCGTTACCATGGTCCCACAAACCATCGGCTCTGATACCACTTATTGGGGAGAGTCACGGCGAGGACCCATGGGTCAAGGTCGAGGGGAGACACGAAGGAGATCTTGGACACTGCATCTTAACCCAAAACCTTAAGACATTAGGTTTATGAGTCCATCTCCTTATAAACTCCCCCTCTTACCCTGACTTCTTCGATGTGGAACTTGACTCTAACACTTGATTCCAACAAGAAGTCTGCGACACAATTGTCGGATCTACGAACAAATAAACATCCAACTGTAAAAAAGCCAAAGCCAAAGTGCGGAAATCTGCTGAAATTAAATCAAGATAAGAATTTCCTCTAAAGCGACGCCTCCACCACTGGAAAAGCTGCAAAGAATCAGTCTCAAAGCACACCCTCTGGAAACCAAGATCAATAGCTAAACGCATGGCCCACCTCAAGCAAAGAGCCTCTGTTAGACCAGCAAAGGACATCATAACTGGAGAAAGAGTGGCAACGACAAGAATTGCACCATCAACATCACGAGCTAGCATCTCAAACCCAACAACCGATCGACAAAACGAGGCATCAATATTAACTTTAACCCAATCTGGCGTCTCCTCCAAGTCATCGAGTCCTCCTACCAACTGAGGCACCACCGTCGATCGGGGCAAGGAACGAAGCACATCCACCCGAGCTAGCACATGCCCAACATCAAGCTCTCGCCCCTAAAAAACACAAGCATTACATTGTTCCCACACCGCAAAAAAAAGTGATAAACCGCTCCACCATCGTCGCATCCACTCCATCTAGAACCTGCATAACCAATTCATGGAATGGAAACAAACCAGAAAAACGCAAGCCCAAGCCAGCGAACCAAATGCGCGTAACCGCTGAGCAGTTGAGAAGAACATGAGACTTTGTTTCATCATCGTTCCCGCACCAAGGGTAAGAAGGATCAACCTGAACTCATCTTCTATGAAGCACCACACGAACAGGTAGGTAGCCGGAGCAAGCACGCCACAAGGCCTCGCTGCTACGATGCCTCCTAATGAATTCATAGCTTGATTTTGAGGAGTACCAACCATCTAAAGTTCCAGGCCAGAAAAGCTGATCAGCACACCATCGAACAGGGAGGGAACACGAAGTCAATTAAATCTGCCCTCCACCTTCCCTGATCCATCAAATCCACATAAGTAAATGGCAGTTGTTAGCAATATTAGTAAATTAGTCCTCCTTAGGGTTCAAACGTTGGACTCATCACCATTTATCCTCTCAAACCCTTATGTCTTATAACTCTTACCACTTGAGCTAACTTTCGGGGACGTACATTAATACAAATGATTCAATATTAATGATGATATTCTTTTAACAGAACACTTCTACCATGTGATTATCTATTCTTCATAGTAGTAAAATAATATTATTAGCATTATAAGTGCACTACATTAAAGTATATGCACATAATTAATCTCTGCTTTCCCGCTGGGAGAATTAGCCCCACCATGATGTAGATGTTCCAAACTCGAACATGATTGCTTCCGAAGAAAGACACTTGTCTTAAAAAAAAAAAAATCCTCCTCTTCTTCTTCTCGTTTTCAAGTTTAGATATAAAATTCAAATTTTGAAATACTAGATATCAACTAGTCATCAACTCTTTGCTTTTCAAAAAAATAAAATAAAATAGAGTAAAATACACTCACCCCCCTCAAGATTTGCAAGAATGACACTCCACCCCATTCTTTTTAAAAATCTACACTCCACCCCATTTTTTATAAAGGCAAATTTTAGTGACGAAAACAAATTCCTCACTACTAAAAACTAATTACTAATTAGTAAAAATTTAAATAAATTTAATGCATATACACTATCATACATTAATTTATGAAAATAATTTTACTGAATTAAATTTAAAAAAACCATCCACTCTGTCTGTTAAGTCCACGTCCCATCTATCTCCAAATCATATTTCTCACCACAAACGGCCACCACCAAGCCTTTACTCCCTTTAACACGGCTCCACTGTCCCACAATGTGAAACCCCATGGCACCTCCATGCCTCAAAGTTTTGTTGCGACCTGAACCCCAGAACGTGAATCGCACATCCCTAAAGCCACTTGTTCAACTACTTCTTGTGAATTTCACCCCTTTAAGTTGTGAGCGAACGCTCTGTTGGTCTTAGATATTGTTGGATTTTGTTAAAAACGATGCTCCACCGCCTCGTTGGGCTCTAATAACCTCAGATCCACTTCATATTTTCATAATTTTGTTTCTCTATTTTCTTCACCCATTTGTGTTGCTTTTTTGGCCCACAACCCAATTTTGAAAATTGGAGGTATAAAGAGATTATTTTGATTAAAATTGAATTATTACCAAATATGAAAACACAAGCATGTTTCACTATGTTCGAGATATGGTTTGTAAATCGGGCAGGTGTGCTATTGCATAATTTGCATTATGAACTTACGGAGGAAAAACGCGATTGAGAGAATGAGGAGGATTGTGATGTTTTCATTTTTAAATTTATTGGATTATATTGATTTTTTTTTTGAAATTATTGATTAACAATTTAAATAATAACTAATTATTAATGAAAAATATTTTTCGTCACTAAATTTGCCTCTATATAAAATGGGGTGGGATGTAGATTTTAGATAAGAATGGGGTGGAGTGTAATTCTAACAAACCTTAAGGGGGTGAGTGTACTTTACTCAATAAAATAATTATCAACTTAATTTATTTTTTTTGAACTTATCAACTTACTCTCAAATATCAATAGACAAAGCTAAAGGTGACGTTATGCATTAATTCATAGAATGCGTTAAAGCACATAAATTAAGGGTCAATTGGACCAAATTAAAAAGAAGGTCAATGTCCTTAGAATTTAAATATTGTTATCAACATAAAGTTGAGAAAAAGAATAGAGAGATTCTTCCACCCACCCCACCGAGAGAGGGAGTGCCTTAACCTTTGATTCATTGCTTCCTCTTATTTGGTGAATTTATTCATAGCAACCAAGTATCTCAATAAATCCAAAACCCTCTTTTTAGAAAAAAAAACCTGATTTTTTTGTTAATCCCTTTCTCTATCTTCTCTTTCTCCAACAACAACAACAACAACAGCAGCAACATCATTCAAACAAACAAAAAAAAACTCTCTTTCAGGTGCTTCCTTTTTCAAAAAATTCAATCTTTTTCCTTTTTCTCAGTTACCCTTTTTAGTTTTTCATCGTTTGATTGCGTTTTTATCTGATGATCGTAACTTGCTATATCTCTGTTTTTCTGGGTATTCAATTTGGGGTTTTGATTTTTTTTCCTCTGTTCCTTTTATTGAAAGTTCTGGTGTTTTATCAGCAGCACTTACATGATCACCGTGTGATTTTGTCTTTTTGATTCTTTAAGGTTTCAATTCCTCGGAGGGAGGATGTGGTTTGGTTTTATGTTTATGGGTTATTTGTCTACAAATGGTGATTGTGATTGATCATTCTGCTGATTGATGTACTGACATAGCTTGCCAGTGAAGTTAATAATCGATTGTTCCATTAGTTTGAAGGAACAATGTAAACTGATTATATTGCAAACCCTTGAAACAGTGTTTTGATCTTATTTTTAGAGTTTTGGTTTGGGAATTATGTTCTGTTTACATGCTGCTTTGAATTTGGAGCATTGGCATTAGTTGCATTGCTTAATTCATACCTGTAGGAAAAAAAATGTGCTATTTTGATTGGTGAAATGAAATTGCATGAGTGACAGTTTCTAGTTCAACTTTACAATTGTTTTCAGTGATATCTAATATGCAATTTTGGTGTATTTTACAGGTGAACAAGAGAATCAGAGTCTTCTTATTCATATAGCAGATCATCTGAACAGAAGAGGGAGGGTACTGGTTTGTGGGGGCAATTAGACTTCTGCAAGCTTAGAATCCTCTCTCCTTTATTTACTCACCAAAGCATAGTCATCGGTGAGTGCTGTTGGGGAGCCTGCATGTAGCACCATCAATATTTTGGTGATCTGTTGAGTTGAGCACAGGGAGAGATATTTAAGCTGAAACATGGGTTCTTTTTGTTCTTGTCTGGGTGTGAATGACTTGGAAGATTATGTGAATCCAAATAATCATGTATATAATAGGAACTGCAGGTGTCTCCGTTGCTTCCTGCAGAATTTCAGGAATGTTGTAAGTATCTAATTCTAAACTCTCTTCCGTGTTAGAAATATAATATAAAACCATTCATGTGTCATTTACCCAACAACTTCAGCTTTTCGGGTAGTTGGTTCAAGACATGGTATAAAATTTAGAAGTCTCTATGACTAAGCAGTTCGATCCCTGTTGCCCCTGTTATCTGATAAAAAAAAAGTTGAATTTCAGTACATGGCAAGTGGGCCTGTGCATTTGTCCATGCTTCAAGCCCAAAGGGCTCTTGCGTGAGGGGGCATGTTAGAATATATAAAATCCTTTACCCAGCAGATTAAGCTTACATGGTATCAAAGCTTTGCTGCATTGAGTACCAGTTACATTAATATTCAAAACAATTTGAAGAATATTTTAGTCCTAAATCCAATTTTCATGATGATGTGTCTTGATAAGTTGTTATTGACCAGAGCTTTATCTATACTGTAATATAACCCTGTCCAATCTACCTCAAATTTCAGGGTAGATCAATATTCCATAGAGGGGAAGTGCATTCAGTTCCTGGATCTATACAGGGGGCAGCGGCTATGACTTCTACAGCATCACTTGATAATTCTCTATCTGACATGTACCGTTCTCCTCCACGGCCCTTGCCTTATGATGTCGACCCCAGGTATTTCCGCTCACAGCAGGATGGGCTAGTTTCGAGACGTGACAAGGGTTCAAGTCATTTGAATGAGGAGTCAGAACCTCTAAGAGGTGATGTGGATGTGGAGCCAGAATCGTTAAGTTCGGGTGATAAGCGGTATGGATGTACGGGTGATGATGGATCAAAGGAGTACCGTTCTAAGTCCTCAGTCAGACTTTCATCTGCAAAACTTGTAACTGGAGCTGCACTTGTCTATGGATCCTCATCGGAAGACGAGGATGTCTGTCCAACTTGTCTTGAAGGTATATATATTTTTAACTTCATACTCAAATTTTGATTAGACGGCCTCGTGATGCTGGAACTCAATTTTGAATGAAATTTTGGTCTGTGTGGTGCTTTTTGATACATCTTGACTTGTATTGTATCTTTTTTTAGTGTTATATTTGAATAAGTAGAGAAAATAAACTGTGACTCGCTAAATGGTTTCCTTATGCTCTTCTATTAGTTGATCTCAGAGGTAGATAACCATAACTTAATAATATTGATGCACCATTGGTTTAGAAGTTAGGATATATTAGCATACTAATACTATTATGAGAACAGGGCCTTTTGTCAGATTCTTATATTTCCGCAACTATTTATGCTCGCAGAATACACTGAAGAGAATCCAAGGATAATGACAAAATGCTCTCATCATTATCATCTCGGTTGCATATATGAATGGATGGAGAGGAGTGACAGCTGTCCAGTTTGTGGGAAGGTAACATTTACTTGATATTTACTTAATTCTTTCTTTCCGCAATTAGAACTTACCAGACGAACAATCCAATGGTCTAAGAACCCTATTAACCAGTAAACCGACCACGTGATTCAGAGTAGTTAGGATAATTAGTATTATATCTAATTAGCGATTTTGTGATAAGCATTTCATGCACTAAACAAGATGTGGGACCCCGTGATTTTGTTGGCCCCATATGAATTTCACACAAAGAGTAATCCTCTATATGCATTCCCTGTTTAAAAAAAGAGCTTTGTGGTGGAATTGAAATATAAATCAAATTACACATGAGTTTTTCACTTAAATTTGATTTATATTTCAATTCCATCACAAAACTCTTTTTTTTGAACATTAATTTCGTTGCAGATGATAAGTTTGTTCTGTTGGCTAGCAGAAAATACCACCCCATGATTTTTGAGGCTTTTTTCAGAGCCATGTTCTTGATTTTGTTGACTAGAGAGGTGTTAGCAGATTATATTTGATTTTAAAGAGAAAAATCATCTGCCTGCAAGCCCTTGTTCTTGACTGCAAGTTGCTGCAACTTATTGGAATGGTCTACTAACCGATGAAGTGGAAGAGATTAGAGAAGTAAATTTGTACCTACTCATTGGGAATTGAAAGGCTTGAAAACATACATAAATTAGGGCTGCAGTTGAACTTGATTCAATGATTCTGATTAATTTAGCTGACAATAACTTCCATACATCTTGCATTCAGATTCTTCACATGTGAAACGTTGCACGTTTGTCAATTCGCATGTCTGAATTGTTCTATTTCAATAAGCTTATCGAATTAGCTTACGAATAATGCGCTTTTTCGATATTATTCGACAGCACTTATTGTCATAAGCACTTAATTAAAGCGTTTATCCAAATGCACCCAAAGTGTGCATTCGAGGTTGATTAGCTAAATGTTGCACTGAAAGTTGGAGTTTAATAAATCATGTTACTTACTATTTTTGTTTTGTTTTGGTGCAGGTGATGGACTTCGATGAGACGACTTAATCTTGATGGGAAGGTTTTTAGTCGTGGATGAAGCCACAGCAACAGAGGAAAGGGAAAATACAAGTATAGTGGTTGTGAATACTTCAAATTAAGCACTTATCTTGTATAGTAAATATATGCAAGTTTTATTAACCATTTTTATTGTAAGTTCAATCTCATCCGGGTTGTTTTTACATTTATACCTTTCTTCTTTCCCAAACTTCCATGGACAAAAGAAAATGAAATTGTAGATGGAAATTGTCATGGTTTAAACTTTCAACAGTTTGGCTGGCAATTAGACGGATTCCCCCCATTTTTTGGTTGAATTATCAGTGTTTTTGTTGTTAATTTTTTACCCTTAGACAATGACAGCATAGGGGTCTCTCAGGCCAAACGATTTAAATGGAATTTGAGTGCTAAACCAAACAAAAGAAGGAATCGAAAGGTGTAAATTTTAACCAAACCCAATTAAGTGCATTGGATAAGTAGTTGATCCCTAAGATTAATAATTTTTAAAATAAACTAAATATTATGCGAAATCAAATTTGAAAACTTTCATATTTATGTACACAAATTCTTTCTGAATAGTGAATTTGAACCAATGTACTAGTAGAGTTATCAACTTGTCGTAATCCTTTTCTTGAAAAAATAAGGGAGTCAAGAGTTAACTTTCGATTTTTATTTCAATAATTTTTCTTCTCTTTTGCATCAGCTTGTCAAATAATATTCTAGTTTGTGATATTTGAGTCTCGACATGATTAGTCCCATAGCTGCTAGTTGTGAGAATACTTTAATAAAACCAATATACAAATATTCTGGTTTGTACAGTTAGGTTTATTTTTTTTATACATCGGAAAATGACAAGAAACAAAACAAAACTAAGGGATGCCTAAAGCATCTTTCAGGATAATGACTTGAAGCTCTGGCTCAGGGGAATTCACCGTGATACAATCAACCACCCGGCCATGGCAACTCTGCTTCGCCAGCCAATCAGCTGCCCTGTTGTTCTCACGCGTAACCCAACTAAAGAGCACCTGCCATTGACGATTCCTCAAATCGCTGATCTCTCGGAGGAGCTCAGTTTGATCACAGAGCAGCACCCGGTTCCCATCTGTGAGAACGTTAATGAGGTCTTTACAATCAGATTCGCAGAGAAGCTTCCTCACTCCAAGGTTCCAGACGAGCTGCAAACTGTCGCGGAGGGCCTTAGCTTCAACGATAAACGGATTATTCCATATAGTTAGTTCGGTTTAATTTTAAAAGGCTGAGTTCGATGATGTAAATCATTATAAATCAGGGCAATTCTTATTTTTTAAACAAAAAATGTAAAGGCTATCTTAAATCCTTAACATTCTATTCTAGTATTCTCCAAGGGAGTAGTTATTCCCACCCCTCACCCCAAATTACACCCCTTAATTTCTAAAACTCCAAAATACCTTTTGGCTAAGAAACCTCAATTTTATCCCAATAAAATGTTTGGATGTCCATTACACTAGTCTAAAAGACCTTTACACGATGTACTTCAAGATAAAAACATGAACATAATTCTTCTAAAATAATGATAAAAGACCAAAGACCATTCACAAAGAGTGTTTAGATAAACATTCAATTCATATTATTTAGCGTTACAATAACGTGAAACCATCTCTTGAGCTTCACGAATTGAGTACTTTGGAACAACTGTGACACAAACACAGCCAGAATCACTGGATTTATTACTATTATTATATCTGTGAAGCCTGCCAGAAAAAAGAACAATGGAGATATACAATGTAGAAGGTTTGAACATTGTCTCACAACTTAATCTTAATAGAGGTTTACACAGCACCAATATGGAGAATCAACTTCTTATATGAGTTATATCCATCCAAGGTATCATATTCATCCTGGTATTGTAATAGAGGCACTATAAATTTTTGGGAGGGAGCTGAAATTCAACTTGTAGCAGCTTGGAAAGCTCTCAAGAAGACTTCAAGGGGTTGTCCACCACTCAGCTTGTGATTCCCATTAATCTGCCAAGTGATTCAATGAGTAAATATGCTTGGTTGCTCATCATTATGAATCTGAAAAAAAGAAAAGGGTTTAAATATATAAACTCACCACATAATATGGAACACCTGTAATGTTTCCTGAGTATGTTTTGAGCTCCTCCTCCACCTAGGTAGAGTCATGGAAAGCAAGAACAATCATTGATGTAATCTGAATCAATTGCTAAACTGAACATCAAAATCAATTTGTTATGGCTACACGACTGATATTTTTGAGTGTGTGAATGTCTCACAACTTAAAAGATCATTCTACGACTTTTTTTTTTTGTGCACCACAGGTATCCTCCACAGGAGGCAACCATGTTTGATCCGGGAACATCCAAGATAGTGAAACCAGCTCTCCCAACGGGGTCGATTTGATTCACAGGACTCAAAACTAAGACTTTGTTTAAGAGAGATCAAGCAGGTACCACCTGAACCAACCACTCGTTGATATGGTACCACTTGGATGTTAAAATAGAATGAGAAGAATAAAGAATTCATTTGGAAGTTAAAACTTAGTACACCTAAATACCTAACATTTGAAATCTCAAACTATAGAGCGTGTTTTAGCCATCATTTGAATTTAAATACAGCATACAGAAGTTGTTTCCACATATATCTTTGAAATACCTCCTTCAGCCCATTGTTGGGGTTGGTAAGAAACTCTTCTGCCCCTTCGATACCAACCTTCGCAGCAGATTCCAGAAGAAACTTACTGCATTCAAAATTGAACATGACAGTGCCTGTCAATTTGGAAAAAAAATGTCCTGCACAAGAATATTATTGGCTAAATCCTACCACAAATGACCACCCATCATCATCCCATTTTCTATGGCCAATATTTCCTTTGTTTATTTATATTGAACACTCGGTTCCACTTCATTTGTCTTTTGATTCATTGTACACAGCACATGAACCTTAATATTTAAAAGAAACTCCACTGACAAAATCATTTTGTAGTTTTGATATTCCCCAAGCAGTAGCAAAACAAGTTAACTGCTAAAATCCGTACAAATGGATAGCGCTTCAAAGGAGAATCCAAAATAACCCTATTAAGTAGTTTCCAAGGCCTTAAAGCAATAAAGTGTCAATTGAGCACCCAACCAAAGATATTACTAACAAAAATTAAAATTAAAAACCACTAAACAGAGAATCCTCCCCTCTTCCCCCAAATAAAAAAAAGGTACTCACTGATCACCAATGTATTTTCCCTGTGTGAAATAGCCAAGGCAAAGTTCTTCAACTAGATCATGTTGCTTGTCAAGGCCTTGCTGTTGAGAAAAATATATAAGCCTGTGGCTGTCCATAGTGTTTCCCCTGTGGATAATTAAAACCATGTTAGTTGAATCTCAGTTAGACAACTCCACGTTTGAAGTGGTTCATTGATGATTAGGAAACTCTAGCTCATTGGTGAATTGTAAAATCGCTCTTAATCTTACGTGAGTCCGGACAAACTATATTCCAAACCGATAGTCCTGAAGACCTGCCAAATAACAAATTCACAACATGATTTTCTCAAAAATCACTGCTGGGATGAAATATAGATAATACAACCAGTGATGATAACGAATGTGATTCCAAGTGTGATTAACATAATAAAAACCTCCAACATCCGTGCTTCCATCCTTTCGGATTGGGGTCCAAACTTTTTCCTGTAATACTCCCTCTTGTCAACGCCTTCTTTAGGGGCATCCGGTTGGAGTTGGAAGGGATGCCATTTTATCTGTTAATTCAGTTAAACAGAAAATGAGCACAGCAAATTCCAGACATATTTGGGCCCCAAGTTACACACAGATACACGAAGAAGAAAGAGAGTATACCTCAAAGTTGTATTTATCCTTAGAGGCAGCTATTGCTTTGTCTAGATTTTTTTTTCCAACAAAGCACCATGGGCACACAGTATCGGAACTAATATCAATTCTTACAAGTTTCTTTTCAGCCATGATCCTGCTGTATCTGCAATTTCTCTAAAACATGAATAAATTATTTAGCACATTAAGTAAAATTAAGAATGATTAATTCAAGTATGTAGTAAAAAAATTTAGATGAGCAAATAAATCATTTGAATATCATTCTATTAAGGAAGTTTTTTCTCTTGGGGCGGCTGCCCCATTTTGGTTCACATCATTCATATCTCCTCCTCACTAGATAGTTCTATCTTTTCTTTTGAACTGTTACCCCAAATTTCACACATGTATACTTTGTTAAAAAATTAAGACTGAACTAATAAAGGTGAGAGATGTTTCCAAAGTCCCACTTCGTAATGTGAATAGATAAAAAGATCAAAGACAATAAAATCTCCACCTATCAATTTGTATAGAGGTTAATATACAAAGGCAGATATACCAACATCAATTATGACTACCAATCTACCATAGAGCCAACACCAAATTCTGAATGATCTAACATGAGAGAAAATATCAGCAACTCTTGTTTGTAAAAACGAATCTCATGATCAGATTCAGAAACAACCCAAAAATAATTCAAACAAAAATGAATGGAAAGAAAAAAGATCAAGTTTGAAAACAAAAATCTGATACTTAAAAAGCAATATTTGAGTCAGAATAGAACACAATTCACATGGAAAGTGTGTATAATTATGAAAATTTTGCAGTGAGAAAGTTATAGTAAGAATACCCGGAAGGGGAAAGAGAGAGAAGAAGCACCAGAAATCAAGAGCTTTGCCAGGGTACACGACTACACGGGAATTGGATTTGGAGTTGTAATTGTATGATGATGATTGAGCTGAGAAGAGAAACATCAATTTTTTTTTTTTATAAAAGTCAACTTTATGTATTTTAATGTTAAGTTCATTGTGCTATATTGAATATTTGGATATTCTGTACTTTCCAAACGTGTTGGAAAGTCATCTTTAAATCAAGATTTTTTATTTTTTAAAATTCAATTAATAATTAGGCTTAAAAGCATTTCTTGCCCCCTGATGTATCATGTTTGTGCAAAAGACGCCCCACTCTATTTTTGTATATATTTGTACCCTCAATGATTCTGAAAAGTATAGAAAGTACCCCTCCGTCAGTTTGACGTTAGAAAACTAACAGAGGGGCTGACGTGGCTTTTCTTTTTATTTTTCTCAATTGCCACGTGTATTATAAAAACAAAAAAAATTCAAAACTCAAAAACCTATCATCTTCATCTCTTCCCCTATGATCTTCATCTTCATGTCCATGGTATACAACAACAAAAACCCAGAAAAAATAAAAACCCAACAAATCCATGAACACCCAAAACCACCGGAACCCATTATCCAAAAAACTAGCAAAATTACATAGATAGAACCTTGACAAATCTCAAGCCAAAAGCCTCAGCTTAAAAGAAACTTAACAAAAATACTCAAAAACACCCATAAAACCCAAAAGAGAAGAAACCCCAAAACCCAGAAACTCCTCTAACGGTCAGATGAGAAGCCACTAAAAGTCTGTAAGTGACAAATATTTATCTTCTTCATCATCTTCATCTAAAATTCCAGAAACTCACGAGCAAATCCAATTTTTTTCCATCATATCACATGTATACCACAAATTTCATAAGCAGATCCAAAAATTCTTTAACAAAGGTAACGAAATCAAAATCCATACACAAGAATGCATAATATGATTTCGTAACATATTTAAATGTAACCGGTTATCAAGAAATCAGAAGGTAAAGACAAAAATAAGCTACAAGGTGCACTATGAAGGGGAAAAGCTCGTGCAAAAAAATGTGTGGCAGGAAAAGCCATCATACTCTAATGTGGTTTTAACCCATCATACTCAATGGCAAAACCACCGGTCCCAAAATATTCTACTTTTCTTTGTCAAAATCTCTTCTCTGTTCTCCTCCCTCTTCTTCAGTTCCGCTTCCAAATTTGAAAACTCAGAAATTTGTGACATAACCAAGAAATTTGAGATGAACCCAGATCCGAAAAGAGAGGTTGATGGGTGAACGTGAAGAGAGGAGAGGGCGTTCAACGGCTTCTTCGGCGGTGGAATAGAGGGCTGGATCCGAGGAGGGTGCAGTCATAGAGAAGTGTGGCGGTGGAACTCGGATCTGTATCTGAGATGCATGCGAGGGTGTCCAACGACTCCTTTCTTTGTTCTGGACTCAGATTCATAGAGAGGGGACATAGATCTTCAAGAAAGTACCTTCCTTTCTGAAAAAGGAGGTCGCCGGAGAACACGACCAGAGACAACAGTCGGCGGCAGAATGACGGCGGCGACAACAAAGGGACTTTTAGTGGCTTCTCATCTGACCGTTGGTTTGCAAAGATGAAGTTAATGGGGGTTGATGACTTGATGTAGTTGGGTTTGGGACTTTAGGGTTTCAATTTTCAATTTCTAAAGTTTTTTTTTTTTAAAACTAATTTCTCAAGTAAATTACTTGTTGAGGAAAATCTTTTCTTCCCCAAGAAAAAGAAAAAAGGATGAATTTTTATTTTCAAGTTTTTTTTTTCTGGATTTTTTTGTTGTATACAATGGAGAAGAAGATGAAGATCATAGAAGAGATGAAGATGATAGGTTTCTTGGTTTTGAATTTTTTTTCTTATAATCCCACGTGGCAATTGGAAAAAATAAAAAGAAAAGCCATGTCTACCCCTCTGTTAGTTTTCTAACGTCAAACTGACGGAGGGATACTTTCTATACTTTTCAGAATCATTGAGGGTACAAACATAGACAAAAATAGAGTGGGGGTGTCTTTTGCACAAACTTGATACATCAGGGGCTAGAAATGCTTTTAAGCCTAATAATTATTAGTAATGCGGGTGGAAATAAACTTTTAAGTGAAAATGATGTGGATAATGTCACGCCAGCCTTGACATGCTACTAGGCAATATCGTTAAAGCTTTATCCTCCGACAAGAACCAAAACCATAATTTCCCTAATCACACACGTATTTTGTTGCTTATTTTCCAATTAGGGACGGATTTTGTACCGAATAACAAATTCATAGACTAATTTGATAAACTCATAATTTTTATTAGGATAAATCACACTCAACTACAGTAGGTTTCCCTATATAACATCAAGCTTAAAATTTACACAAATATTACACTTTAGCATGACTCAAAAAAATTGTGGCGGATATGAATCTGTAGCTAATACAATTTAGCTACAAAATCTTGTGAAAAAAATCATATATTATTTTTTTAATACTAAACATTAGATTAAGTGACATATTTTTTTTCACTAAAATATTCAGCAATAATTTTCCCACTCATGTTTTAGCTACTCATTTAGTTACGAATTTTGTGATAGATGAAATGAAGAATGAATATATATATATATATATATATATATATATATATATATATATAGTATACTTTATAGTAAAAAATTTAAGATTCATTTTTTTTTCACCAAATTTAAATTAATTATTTAATTTATATAAAAAAATATATAGAAACATTTTATGAAAAATGTAATGAAATTTTTTGGCAATAAATCAGTAGGAAATTTGCTATTTTTAAGTAGTATACGAAATAAATAATTTAAATTCAAGAGCATGTTAGTGACAGGTATTGGTGCGTCACAATTTTAACAGTAGAAATCTAATGCAAAACCTCTGTCACTGATATGTATTAAATTATAATTCATATTTTGTGACGAGTTACTGATGAACATATATAGTGAAGAAAAAGTATAACACAAAATTCATAATTAAATAAGTACTAAAATATTGGTGTAGAAATTAATGATGAATATTTTAGTGATGGATTTTCCATCACTGCTGAAGTTAAGCATTTTTTTGGTCTAGAAAGTTAAGCATTAAAAATATATTTTATGATATTTTGACTAGAATTCATAGTTAAATTTGTAAGTATTAGCTACGTATTTATATATGTCAATGTTTCTGTCATAATATACTTTTTTAGTAATGTTACTTGATATCAATGAGGTGAAGTGTAAATTTTGAATTTACTATCATATAAATTGTGACGTCCAATACCTGTCACTATGAATAAATTTAAGTCTGATTCAAGAGCATGTTAATCACATGTCTCGTCCCTACATTTTTTGCAGTGACATGCGAAGGATGTAGTTTGCTGGTGATTTGAAAGACCAGTAATAGATGGGTCACAAACTAGTGAGGTATTTTTGACGACCTGCAGGAGAAATACAGGGGGTTCGAAGCCCCTATATTTGGTCTGCTATGAGTTCAAGCAACAAAACACCACGTGCACACAACAATATCAGAACTAAGCCAAATCGCACAAAGTTATTTTCAGCCATGAGCCAGCTATATCTGCAACGTCTCTAAAACATAAAATTATTCACCTTAGACAAAAGCTACCCATCAGTGCTGGGACGGAAGCAGAAAAAATGAATATGGCGGCGATAATTCAATATAATAGACAACCTTCTGATTGACAAAAAAAATGAATATTGCAGCCACCAATTGGGCAGTATGAATGCGGTACAACTGACCACATGTGAGATGATTAAGATTGGCATTATCACCATAACTTCAACTTAAAATAAGTAACAGCACAATACCTTGCCAAAGAGGTACCAAAATACAGTATAAATAAGTAGAGATTGAACCTGAAAACCAAGTAAATGATAACAGAAACAAACAACAACTACACTAACAATATTAAGAGGAGAAAAGATAAAGATGCTAAATAGCATGCCCAAACTCCAGCTAGGGTATCATAACTCATACTAATTAAGTTCAAAAGCCAACCTTGACTCCAACTTACTGAAACCATGAGAAAGCAAACACTACTAAAGCGAGATGATTTAACATTGTGTAAATAACATTCTCTTCCAAATTCTAGGCTCTCCTCTTGCACGATCATCATTTTAAGGCAAGCCAAGACATCAAGCATAACTGTAGATCACTCTTGCACCCTTCATGGCCTGCTAGAAAATATGAGCGTATTTTAAATGTCACTATATTATAAATTCTATAGGATCTTAGTCAGGGAACTGTTATTTCACCCCAGGCTTTAGTAGTTTCCCTTATATAATTTAAACAAAATTGTCTTCGATTATTCTAAGAAAAGGCGACATCAAATGTTTTTCCTATCAATAGTAAACTCCGTCCACCACCAAGACTCCTCTTTTCTTGCAATTTCAGAAGTCACTTTTTTTTAGAAAGAAATATAATCACTTAAGACGGAGAAAGTACAAGATAGATTAAGGAATCATCTTCTTGTATCATGTGTTCTACATATGACTTCTCATTTTTCACTATGCATGATAGATAGTAATAAAATGGTGAAAAGGATTGAAGAATAACATACATTAATTCTTATTTTCAGATACCATTGGTCATCTTCACTTGTCTCCTCCAAGGAACTCGTCAGCTAGTCCATCTTCACTTGTTTCCTCTAATTCATTAGGGAGTGATAGTAAACTCTCTCTATACATACCACAATGAAGTAAATCCCCTCTATCCGTATCAAATGTGCATTCATCAAGCAGCTTTCCTTTGTCATTAACTATCATTAAGCTTGTAGAGCCGTTTGATCCAAAAATTTCACCATGTTTGGTGAAACATATTGGAAAAAACCTGTTGTGGGGAATGTTACAAGTAGAAAAAACAAATAACTTAGTCCAAGATGACTGCACTTTATATTTTTTCATCATCCAAATCTCAGCCATTGAAGCCACGTCATATTGATCACCTGGGCAACATAGGTTGAGACATTCTCCCATGACCCGCAAATGATACTCTCTACATTTTAATTCTCTGGCTAAACTTTGAGACAATGGAATCTCTGACAAACTCCTTTCTACCAAATCAAAGGCAATGATTGCATGATTACTGGTTTCAACAGAGATAACCAACCAATATAGAGCCTCGTTCAAGAAGGACCCAACTTTGAATTCACAAAGACCCAGATCCGCATATTGAGCATAAGTACCCTCTGGGTAAAACCAGGAATTTGTTTTCATGGAAAAAAGGCGAATGCAAGTAGGATGATTAGCTATAATGTCTGGATCTTGTTGACTATAAACATAGTCTTCCCAAAGAATCAATTCTATACGAACAAGCAAGTAGTCATCCGTTGATGTGTCATACCCAAAACCATTTAAAAAGTGATACTTCATCCATTTAAGGTTGCCTGCAATTCTTCTATGGACACCGGTTGATGGATTCCATACAATGACATTACCCCGTCCATAGGCTACAACTATAAACCCTCTACAAGAACCCAAGAACTCAACAGGGTTGTTCTTGCGAGGGGGTGATGAAAGCGGATATCTGAGGTTTACTACAGAAGACTCATAATTGTGAAGTGATGCTGCATCTACATCTAGGGACTCAATTTCAGAATCATTACGTTTTGCCAGACATTGGTGGGTGGGTGCAGCTGCTAGGTCATAGTGAGATTTACCAAATTGGGGATCGGAAATGAGAGAGAGTCAGGGCTTACACACCGATTTGAAACGAAGCAGAGATCTCACCGGTAACCTCAGCAGAATTTGAACGATCAAATCATGCGGGAGAATGGAAGAGAGATTTAGTCTCTCTATGGTCCTTCTTGGACGTTGGTTGTTAATTTTGTAGTAGTAGATAGAGCTGAAAATATTGTCAATGGATAGATAATTTTGTCAGTAGAAAGCACACTTATGCCTCATCAAGGCTAATACAAGTATCCAACCCAAATCACATGAGGAGAAACCGAGAAAGCACATACTCAAACCAAATAACCCACAAATGATTAAATCCAAGATTAACTTTTACTCCCTCCGTCCCTAATTATAAGCTAAAGTTGAGACTTTTGTTTTGTCACTAAATATAAGCTAAAGTTGTAAAAGCTAATATTTCTTTCCATATTTATCCTTGCATTTATTGTTAATGGAGCACTATTAGTAGTATAATGATTAAAAAGTGCTATCTTAAATAGGGGTAGACATGGAAAGTTGTACCTTTTTTTTGAAAACCAATGCATTAATTAAGACTTTCTTAATAAGCGTGATTTTTACAACTTTAGCTTATAATTATGGACGGAGGGAGTAGTACACAACTCTGAAGCAACAGATTGATTACATAGTTGATTATATTAATAAAGAGCATGAAAAGTAGCAACTTGTTCAACACTTTCCAGACAGATTATGCAGGCTAGCGTACCAGGTTTGTACCAGATTGAACATGCATATAGGCATAGCTATAATAAAAAAGGAAAAAAATGATTAGGCGCATACCTAGTTGTGCAATTGAAATAATGAAGTCGTTTTGGTTCTGGGATTGCCCACATGGCTGAGACACGCGACGGGAGAGGGAGACACTACTCTCTCTGCTTTGTGATTTCTCAAATCCCTAATTTCATTTCATTTTACACACACATTCTCTCTCTCTCTCTCTCTCTCTCAACGTGTATGTAACATGTAACTGGATAAATGCGACATCAAACGAATGTGGAATTGCATTTTTCCTTTTTTTCGAAATTTCGGGTGTATTGCATTGAACATATTTTTCTAAAACGAAAGTTATGGTGTCATATTTTTTCCACTTCCAACTATATGACACTAAACATAAATCACGTCACTTCCCCACCAAGCGACACCTTCTAACACAAGATGTTTAGGGCTTCATTGTTCTTCCTCTGCGTGTGGGGCTTGATTAGGACAAAACAACTAAAAGCAACATTGGCTTGTCCTGACCACGAAGGTTGAGGCTAGATTGAGTAAGGGAATCACGCGGTCGCAAAGAGGGACTCTTCTCTCTTCTTTATAGCAAACCTTAAAAATTAGAAGGTGAGTTAGTCATCATCTCATATGGATGATTTTAATTTTCAAAAAAGAAATCAAAATTTTACACATAGAAAAAACAAAAAAACCACAATGTTTAAAATGCCACGTGGGCGAGAGACATCATACAAAAAAAATTTGGGAGATAAATATGTGCATTTTAATAAAGGAATGATGTGTTTTCAATGAAAACAAATTTGAGGACTAAAGTTAATAATTTACTACTTTTTAGGGACCAAAAATTTATTGAACCCCTTAAATTTTAAGTGTGGAGGAGAAAGAATAAGAAGGGTTTCTTAATTAATTTGGAATTTAGAGTGAGATTTTTTTTCGCATATTTAAAAACTTAGAATTTGAATGTTAAAAATTCCTTAAAAAAATCTATAATTTGGGGAACTTCACAAAATAACCAAAGGAAGGAGGGTATTGAAATGTACATTAAATATTAGACAAAGCAGTCAAATAAATATAACTAGTTTCATGTGTTACGCAATCTTTCCATAAAATGAAATAAAAACTAATTCAAAAATTCTTTTTAAAATTTAATTTAGTTGATAGAAAAATCATTTTCCATAGTTCCAAAAATAAACTAATGGAAAAATAGATATTAGAAATACTTAATAATTAAGTGTTATTTGTAACTACTTTATTATATTCAGTGTTAAATTAAAGAAGTTGAAGTATTGACTCAAGATATTAAGAAAAGTAAAAAAATTATTTGATTGAATAATTAACTAAAAAAATAATTGATTTGATTTAATATAAAAACTCAAAGGTTTTTTTTTTGCAAGTTTAATTTCGAGGGGAGTGGAAGATAAAACTTTGAGAGAAAGGAGAGATAAGGGGAAGTAGGAGAATGGAGGATAAATTTTACCCTTGTTTGAAAGTTCAAAATCCCAAAAAATCCCCCAATTGGATTAGAGTTTTATAGGATTTTCAAAAAAAAATATTTGATTGAATAATTAACAAAAACAATTAATGGATTTGATTTAGTAAAAAAAAAGGTTTTTTTTCCAAGTTTAATTTCAGAGGAGAGTTTATATTTTTTAGTTTTAAATAAATAGTATCTAATAAAATGATAAATTAGTATAAACGTAATACACTAATAATTTATTTTTCATCGAATATATAATATAATTCTCTTAATTTAGAAGTAAAAAGTTAAGTTTTCCCCTTCCTTTCCCTCAAAAATTATCACCCAAATCACCCCACTAAGACTTTGATTGAGAGTTTTCAGGGAAGTGGAAGATAAAACTTAGGAAGGAGAGGTAAGGGGAAGATAGGGGAATGGAGGATAAATTTTTCCCTTGTTTGAAAGTTCAAAACCCCAAAACATCTCCCAATTGGATTAGAGTTTTATTGGATTTTCAAAAATACTCCCCCTCCCTAAAATCTCTCAAATAAGGAGAGAACTTTTCATAAGCCTCTCACTTATTTCCCTCCTGACTAAAACTCAAACATACAAACATAACCTAACATTACCAAACTATAGTGATATTAAACACATCAGGGTAAGTTTGAAGGTGAAGGCAATGACTGCCAAGGACTGAAACAAATCCACCAAATACATCTTTATAGTCAGCAATCTTGAAAGAAAAATACTTAAGACAGTGACACTTATGACATCATGGCTGTCATAGTGAAAACCGTTATAGTTGAATGATTGGGTATATATAACACCAACTCTATCACTATATATTGTTACAAACCCTGCTGCAAAAGCATGTTAACCCAGTCCCAAAGATAATAGTAGGAAAAAAATAAAACATCCAAAGCCCCACGAGCCTATAATTGTGTATTTAATGTATCTATTCATATTTTTCTTATACCAACCGGTCCAAATCAGAAAGCAAGTTTGCATACTACGTAAGTCATAACTTTTGCAGAGAAATATAATCTTGACAGAGGAAGAAAAAGTAATGGAGAGTTCTGCTCAAGCTAAACTCTATTTATTCAATCATTTCCTATGGCAATCAAAAGTATATTTAATTACTTTCGCAATTTTAAACTGAATATAACAACCATGAGTGACAAAGCTCTTTCTACCAAGTATTTAATGCAGTTATGCATCTTTACATATATGATGAAACTGTATATGACAGATACCTTATGAACATCAGGATAATTAAGAGATTTAAATGACCAGATGCGAGATTAATCCATGACATAACTTAAATTAGTTTCAAGATGATTAAGATCAACAGTATCACCATAACTTCAAGTCAAAATGAGTAACAACACAATATCTTGCAAAAGTCAGGAATCATTTTTGCAGAAGAGGTACCTAAATACAGTACAAATAAGTATACAAACGACAATAAGAGAAACAAACTGCAACTCCAGTAAGAATATTAAGAGGGAAAGAAGATAAAGATGTTACATAGCATGTACCAACTCCAGCTAGGATTTCCTAACTCATACTTTAAAATATAATTAAGTTCAAAGGCCTGCCTCGACTCCAACTTACTGAAATCACAATTAAGCAAACACTACTGAAGCGAGAAGATTTAACATTGTATAAATAACATTCTTATCCAAATGTTAAGCTCTCTTCTTGCAATATCATCATTTGAAGGCAAGCCAAAACATCACGCATAACTGCGTCAGAACTCTTGCACCCTTCATGGCCTGCTGGAAAAGATGAGCTTAATTAAAATGTCACCATATTATAAATTCTACAGGATCTTAGTTCGAGTGCTGTTATTTCACCCCAGACCTTAGTTGTTTTTCTCATATAACTTTCCACCAAAATTGCATTTGGTTTTTTTAAGCAAAGGTGACATCAAATGTTATTCCTATCAATAAGTAAATTCAGCCCCGCACCAAACCTCATCTTTCCTTGCAATTTCATGTTTCGCACTTATGGAGAAACAAATAAAATCACTTAAGAAGGAGAAAGTACAAGACAACTTCTCATTTTTCTGTTATGCATGATAAATAGCAATAAAATTGTGAAAAGGATTGAGGAATTACATACGCTAATTCTTATGGACAGTTACCTATTGGTCATCTTCACTTGCTTCATCCAGGGCACTCGTCAACTGACCATCTTCCCTTGCGTCCTCGAAGTCTTCCCTTGCTTCCTCAAAGTCTTCACTTGCTTCCTCAAAGTCATAGGAAGTGATAGTAAACTCTCTCTATACATACAGTGATGTACATCAATATATTTCTGTATATCAGGTTCGGGCCGGAGTATACACATATCAAGCAACCATCCATTGTAATTAAGTATCATTAATCTTCTATAGCCACTTCCAAAAATTCTACCATCTTTGGTGAGACATATTGGAGAAAACAAGTTGTTGGGAATGTTACAAGTAGAAAAAACAAATAACTTAGTCCAAGATGACGACACTTTATATTCTTTCATCACCCAAATCTCAACCATTGAATCCCCGCCACCCGGGTAACATAGGCTGAGACATTCTCCCATGACCTTCAAATGATACCGATACTTTTTATGTTCTAACTTCCTGGATAAAGTTGGTGACAAAGGAATCTCAGACAAAGTCCTTTGTACCAAATCAAAGGCAATAACTACTTGAAGTTTAGTTTCATAAGAGGTAACCAACCAATGCAGGGCCTCATTCAACAAACACCCAACTTTGAATTCACGTTCACCATTATCCCAATATTGAACATAAGTACCCTCCGGGTAAAACCAGGAGTTTGTTTTCAAGGAAAAAAATGAAATGCGAGTAGGATAACAATCAGCTACATCCTCCGGATCTTCTTCAAAACAGTCATAAGGAATCAATACCATGCATACAACCAAGTAATCATCAGTTGAGGTGTCATACCCAAAACCATGTAGAGAATCAAACGTAAAGTCTGAAACATGTGCAATATTAAATTTTTTATGAACACCAGTTGATGGATTCCATAAAAAAACATCACCCTGTTCATAAACTACAATTACAAACCCTCTACAGTAACCCAAGAACCAAACAGTGTTGCCAGAAAATAGAGATAGCTTACAGGGTGGTGGAAGTGGATATTTGAGTTTTACTACCGAAGATTCATAATTGAGAAGTGGTGCATCTACATCTATGGACCCAATTTCAGAATCATTAGCTATTGTAAGACATCGGTAGGTGGGTGAAGCAGCTAGGTCATAGTGAGATTTACCGAATTTGGGATCAGAAATGAGAGACAACCATGATTTGCAGACGGATTTGAAACGGAGTAGAGATCGAACTGGTAACCTCAGCAGAATTTGTGGAATCAACTCTTCAGGGAGATGGGAGAAGAGAGAGGGGCTCTTTGTGCTCCTTCTTGGACGCTGCTTGTTCATTTTCCAGTGGAGAAGATAGAGCTTAAAAGCTTCTCAATCGATAATGGTATAGGGTTTTGGGATCAGTACTGAAACAAGTGAGGCACCGCTGCACATTAATAAATTGCACACTTGAAGGGGCAGTAACAGACGTGCCACAAACTGATGCAGTATTGTGTATCTACTCATTCATATTTTTCTTATATCAACCGATCCAAATAAGAAAGCAAGTTTTTGACCAAAAAACAAAGAAAAGAAGAGAAAAGCAAGCAAGTTTGCACATAACGAAAGTTCGCCATCGCAATGAAAGTATAGATATTATGAAACTGCATATGACAGATACCTTATGAACATCAGTATGATTAAGGGGTTAAACTGACCACAAGCGAGATTATTAAGATTGACATTATCACCATAACTTCTATTTTAAATGAGTAACAGCACAATACCTTGCAAAAAAGGCACCTAAATACAGTACAAATAAGTATAGATTGAACCTGAAAACCAAGTAAATGATAACAGTAACAAACAACAACTCCAATAACAATATTAAGAGGAGAAACAATAAAGATGCTAAATAGCATGTCCAAACTCCAGCTAGGGTATCCTAACTCATACTGAAATCAAGACAAAGCAAACACTACTAAAGCGAGATGATTTAACATTGTGTAAATAACATTCTCTTCCAAATGCTACGATCTCCTCTTGCAATATCATCATTTGAAGGCAAGCCAAGACATCAAGCATAACTGTGTAGATCTGATGAACTCAAGAATCAACTACTGTATTATTGAGAAAACAGAGTATCAACTCTCAAGAATTGAGGTTGAACTCGAGATTACAACGATGGAAACTGGAATGCAACACAAACCCTAGCCTCTGGAATTCGAGATCCAGAATCTCCCAAATCCTAACCAACTCGATAACTGCCTCAACTGAATGACCCAATCCCTATTTATACTAATTGCTAGCTGTCTAACAGAATTGTATTGCTGACATCAGCATAACAGCTAAGCAGCTATATTAGAAGTAACCTTCTAAGGCTTACTTCCCTTATGTTTCCTAGTATATACCTTTGTAAACCTAGACTTAGGTATTTTAGGGATAGAACTATCATCAATACCCCCCCCCCAGAAGTACCACCTTGTCCTCAAGGGGAAAAGTGGGAAAAGCTTCATGAATCTTCTCAGCTGATTCCCAGCTATTCTCACAAGCAGGAAGGGACTGCCACTGAATAAGCACTTCCACAACTCCCTGGGTCAATTCTCTGACAGCAAGCACTTCCTCCGGTTCAACCAGCAGCTCATGGTCCTCGGTCAAAACAGAAGGCAAGGCCTGAACTTGGAAACCAGTACCAATTGCTTTCTTGAGTAAGGAGACATGGAAAACTGGATGTATGCGACTGGTAGGAGGCAAATCCAATCTATAAGCAACAGTACCAATCCTAGCAGCCACAGGAAAAGGGCCATAAAACCTAGGACTGAGCTTCTCATTAAGCTTCTTAGCTAGGGATCTTCTTCTATAGGGCTGAAGCTTGAGATAAACCAAGTCCCCCACTTGATATTCAACATCCCTCCTTGATTTGTTAGCATATTTCCTCATCATTGTAGCAAAACCACCAAATGAAAGCTTCACCAGTCAAAGCCTTCTCTGCCTCTAAGAATTTCTCCTCTGCGGATACTCCCTTGGACTCACAGTGTTGCTCCACCATGATGAGCCATCCGTAGGCCTCCCTTCCATCAAATTCTGGAAACATCTTCACGAATTGATGGCAATCACAGCACCTAGATCGGTGCTCTGATACCAATTGATGAAACCCTGATATTATTCAACAGAAAAATGTACAAGAAACAGATGAGTATTCGAGAGACTCATACCAAGTCCCCCACTTGATATTCAACATCCCTCCTTGATTTGTTAGCATATTTCCTCATCATGTCTTGGGACTTCAAAAGATTAGCTCTCAAATCCCCTAATAGTTCATCCCTGTCAGCTTGTAACACATTCACAGCCTCCAACTTAGAAGGAATTGTAGTGCCATGGAGTAGCAAAGGAGGGTCCCTCCCATAAAGAGCCTGAAAAGGAGACATTTTTGTAGATCTATTGTAGTTGCTATTAAACCAAAACTCAGCCCAAGGTAAGCAAGTAACCCACTGTTTTGGTCTAGAGCCAGTCAAGCATCTAAGATAAACTTCAAGGCATCTATTCACAACTTCTGTCTGGCCATCAGTTTGGGGATGATAGGCAGAGCTATACTTCAGTTTAGTCCCTGAAAGTCTGAACAATTCTTTCCAGAAGCTACTCAGGAAAACTGAATCCCTATCAGAAACAATAGTATTAGGAAAACCATGAAGTCTCACCACTTCTTGTAAGAAGGCAGCAGCTACATCAGGAGCTGTGTAGGGGTGACTGAGAGGAACAAAATGTGCATACTTTGTCAACCTATCCACCACCACTAAGATAGTGTCCTTCCCTTTAGACTTAGGAAGCCCACCAATGAAGTCCATGGACACATCAGTCCACACTTGAGTGGGAATAGGCAAGGGTTGAAGTAATCCTGCAGGAGACAAGTTATCAACCTTGTTCTGCTGACAAACTTCACATTGAGCCACAAAATCCCTGATGTCCCCCTTCATTCCCTCCCAATAAACAACTGCAGCCAACCTCCTATAAGTTCTGAAAAAACCAGAATGTCCTCCAACCAAAGAAGCATGGAATTCCTTGCACAAGAGAGGAATCTTGTTAGAAAGTTTAGGCAAAACCAACTTGCCTTTGTAATACAATCTGTGGTCTCTCAAGGTGTATCCCCTATGAGAATCAGGATCCACAATCAAATCCTGCATAATAGCCTGTAATTTATCATCGTGCATGAGTTCAGCTTGCCATTCCTCTAGATCATTAACCTTAATGACTGATAGTGCGCAATAAGAACTTCTCCTGGACATTGCATCTGCTGCTGAATTGTCCTTCCCAGGCTTGTATTGAATCTCAAAATCATAACCAGCCAGTTTGGAAATCCATTTAAACTGTTCCTCCCCCAGCACTTGTTGTTCAGTAAGGAACTTAAGACTCTTTTGATCAGTTCTGATTATAAAATGCCTACCCATGAGATAATGCCTCCATCTCTGAACAGCTCTCACCACAGCCATCAATTCTCTCACATAAACTGACTTGGCCTGACTCCTATCAGATAAGGTTGCACTCCAAAAAGCCAAAGGTTTGCCTTCTTGAGATAAAACTGCCCCTAAACCAGTTCCAGATGCATCAGTTTCCAGGACAAATACCTTGGAAAAATCTGGAACAGCAAGGGAAGGTAATTCAGTGAGAGCTTGCTTCAAGGCTTCAAAAGCCTTTTGTGGTTCTGCTCCCCATAAGAAGCTGTCTTTCTTGAGTAACTGAGTCAATGACCTGGCAATTTTGCCATAATCCCTTACAAATCTCCTGTAATATCCAGTGAGTCCTAGGAAGCCTCTTAAACTCTTCAAATCCTTAGGCACTGGCCACATCCACATTGCCTCAAGTTTCTTTGGGTCAGCAGCTACTGTTCCAGCAGAGAGTATATGGCCCAAATACTCAATTTGTTGCCTGCCAAACACACTTTTCTTTCCATTGATCTTTAGATCTTGCTGCTCCATCAATTGTAGTACTTGAGTGAGGTGAAAAACATGTTCTTCCATAGTGAGGCTGTAAACCAATATGTCATCGAAGAAGACCAAAGCATACTTCCTTAAGACTGGCCTCAGAACCTCATTCATTAGTGCTTGGAAAGTGGAAGGAGCATTAGTAAGTCCAAAAGGCATTACTATGAATTCATAATGCCCTTCATGAGTCCTAAATGCTGTCTTCTCTACATCCTCAGCCTTCATCATGATTTGGTGGTAACCAGATTTCAGGTCTATCTTGGAAAACACCTTAGCTGGGCCAATCTCATCCAACAGCTCATCTATCACAAGAATAGGAAATTTATTGGGCACTGTCACCTTATTTAATGCCCTGTAATCCACACAAAATCTCCAGCTTCCATCTTTCTTTCGAACCAAGATCACCGGGCTGGAATAAGGACTAATGCTAGGCCTTATTATGCCTGCATTCAACATCTCAGCTACAAGCTTTTCTATCTCATTCTTTTGATAATGGGGATATCTATAAGGCCTGATATTAGGAATTTGAGCCCCCTCCTTCAGGTGTATGGCATGATCATGCCTTCTATTAGGAGGTAACTCTGTAGGAGAGGCAAACAAAGTAGGGAATTGCCGCAAAACTGTCTTTAATTCAGCTGGTGTCTCCTCAGCAACTGCTTCTTCTTTCTCTAGCAGCTGGTAATGTAACATATATCCCTCCCCTTGCTGCTGTATTGTTTTGACAAAAGAGTTCATGGATACCTTTTTCTTCAAAAGCTCAGGTTCCCCTCTTAACTTCACTTTCTGGTTTCCTAACTTGAATTGCAGGGTGAGCTTCTCAAAGTTGGCCTTAATATCTCCCAACCCAGCGAGCCATTCCAGCCCCAGAACCACATCTACTCCTTTCAAATCAAAAAGATAGAAGTCCTGTACCACTTCTATGCCTTGTATCTGAATTCTTACCTGTTTGCAAACTCCTTTTCCCTCCACCTTATGCCCATCCCCAACCTCTACAGTGTATGTGGAAGTAGTTGTGACAACAAGTCCCAATTTCCTAGCCATAGCTCCTGAAATGAAGTTATGAGTTGCCCCACAATCTACAAGAACTATAATTCTGGTTCCCAACAACCCTCCCCACACCTTGAGGGACTTTCTTGTGGAAATTCCCTGTATACTGAGCAATGAGAGACGCTTGTACTCCAACACTTCTTCTGAATTTTCGAGCAACAACTCATATTCCTCCATATCAGCTCCCTCTTCCTCCTCAGCCAGCAACATGACTCTAAATTGCTTGTTTTTGCACACATGATTCTGACCAAACTTCTCCTCACACCTGAAACATTCTCCTTTCCTAATCTTTTCCCTCATCTCCTCACTTGTTAGCCTCCTAAATGGGTTGCCTCTAGGTGTTTTATTAACAGACTTGTCATTAACACTTCCACTAGAGGAATTTGATCCCTGTGTTACTGAATTTCCTCCACTCTTCACAGCAAGATTCTCCACAATGTTCTCCAATGCGCGAAACCGCTCCTCAGTTCTTTCGCGCTCAATCGCGCGCTCCCGGCGCTCTTCCTCTCGAATTCGACGATCCTCTTCTCTGTCGCGACTCATCAACTCGATGAGTCTCTCGATTGCATCAACACGAGACTCCATTCTACTAGCAACCATAGAATGGTACCACAGCTCCTGGATGGAGCTCTGATACCAACAATGATGAACTCAAGAATCAACTACTGTATTATTGAGAAAACAGAGTATCAACTCTCAAGAATTGAGGTTGAACTCGAGATTACAACGATGGAAACTGGAATGCAACACAAACCCTAGCCTCTGGAATTCGAGATCCAGAATCTCCCAAATCCTAACCAACTCGATAACTGCCTCAACTGAATGACCCAATCCCTATTTATACTAATTGCTAGCTGTCTAACATAATTGTATTGCTGACATCAGCATAACAGCTAAGCAGCTATATTAGAAGTAACCTTCTAAGGCTTACTTCCCTTATGTTTCCTAGTATATACCTTTGTAAACCTAGACTTAGGTATTTTAGGGATAGAACTATCATCAAGATCACACTCTTGCACCCTTCATGGCCTGCTGGAAAAGATGAGCTTATTTTAAATGTCACCATATTATAAATTCTATAGAATCTTAGTCAGAGAACGGTTCTTTCACCCCAGACCATAGTAGTTCTCCTTATATAATTTTCCACCAAAATTGTCTTTGATTATTATAAGAAAAGGCGACACCAAATGTTTTTCCTATCAATTAGTAAATTCAGTCAACCACCAAAACTCATCTTACCTAGCAATTTCAGATGTCACTTATTTTTTTAGCAAGAAATATAATCACTTAAGACGGAAGTACAAGATAGATTAAGGAATCATCTTCTTGTATCATGTGTTCTACATATGATTACTCATTTTTTGTTATACATGATAAATTGTAATAGAATGGTGAAAAGGATTGAAGAATAACATACACTAATTCTTATTGGCAGATACTATTGATCATCTTAACTTGTCTCCTTCAAGGAACTCGTCAGCTGGTCATCTTCACGTGCTTCTTCTAAGACACCACTTGCTTCCTCAAAGTCATTAGGGAGTGATAGTAAACTCTCTCTATACATACCACAATGAAGTAAATCCGCTCGATACCAATCAAATGAGCATTCATCAAGCAGCTTTCCTTTGTCATTAACTATCATTAAGCTTCTAGAGCCGTTTGATCCAAAAATTTCACCATGTTTGGTGAAACATATTGGAAAAAACATGTTGTGGGGAATGTTACAAGTAGAAAAAACAAATAACTTAGTCCAAGAAGACTGCACTTTATATTTTTTCATCATCCAAATCTCAGCCATTGAAGCTACGTCATACTGATCACCCGGGCAACATAGGCTGAGACATTCGCCCATGACCCGCAAATGATACTCTCTACATTCTAATTCCCTGGCTAAAATTTGAGACAAAGGAATCTCGGACAAACTCCTTTCTACCAAATCAAAGGCAATGATTGCATGATTACTGGTTTCAACAGAGGTAACGAACCAGTGCAGAGCCTCGTTCAAGAAGGACCCAACTTTGAATTCACAATGCCCCAGATCCGCATATTGAGCATAAGCACCCTCTAGGTAAAACCAGGAATTTGTTTTCATGGAAAAAAGGCGAATGCGAGTAGGATGATTAGTTATAATGTCTGGATCTTGTTGACTATAAATATAGGTTTCCCAAAGATTCACTTCTATACGAACAAGCAAGTAGTCATCCGTTGATGTGTCATATCCAAAACCATTTAAAAAGTGAAACTTCATCCATTCAAGGTTGTCTGCAATTCTTCTCCGGACACGGGTTGATGGATTCCATACAATGACATTACCCCGTCCATAGGCTACAAGTATAAATCCTCTACAAGAACCCAAGAAATCAACAGGGTTGTTCTCGTGAGGGGGTGATGAAAGCGGATATTTGAGGTTTACTACAGAAGACTCATAATTGTGAAGTGATGCTGCATCTATATCTATGGACTCAATTTCAGAATCATTATGATTTGCCAGACATCGGTGGGTGAGTGCAGCAGCTAGGTCATAGCGAGATTTGCCGAATTGGGGATCGGAAATGAGAAAGAGCCAGGGCTTAGACACCGATTTGAAACGAAGCAGAGATCTCACCGGTAACCTCAACAGAATTCGAACGATCAAATCGTGCGGGAGAATGGAAGAGAGATTGGGGCTCTCTATGGTCCTTCTTGGACGTTGGTTGTTCATTTTGTAGTGGTAGATAGAGCTGAAAATATTGTCAATTGTGTCAGTAGAAAACACACATATTCCTTATGAAGGCTAATGCAAGTATCCAACCCAAATCACATAAGGAGAAAGCACATACTCAAACCAAATAACCCACAAATGATTAAATCCAAGATTAACTTTTAGTACCTTGAAAGACAACTCTGAAGAAACAGATTGATTATATAGTTGATTATATTATAGAGCATGAAAAGTAGCAACATTTTCAACACTTTGAAGACAAATTATGCAGGTTAGCATATAGGGTTTCTACCAGATTCAATATGCCATAAAAAAAATCATTTGGCACATACCTAGTGGAGCAATTGAAACAATGAAGTGGTGGGTCACAGTCGCGGTGGTCACTCTGGCGGTAGGGACGACGGAAGCGCGGCGGAGTATATTTTTGATCGTGGCTGAGACGCGAGACCTTTACCCTCTCTGCATAGTGATTTCTGAAATCCCTAATTTCATTTTATACTCTCTCTACTCTCCCTGCATTTTCTTTTTTTGAAAAAACGAAAAAGAAATTATGCTAAATCAAATAATAAATCCATACTGTACCAAAATAATAATAATAATAATAAATCCATACCCCTAAATTTAGTAAACATAAGCCCCATTTAGTAAACATTCAAATGTTCCAATAGTCTTGAGCTTCACGTTTTATTAGACTATCTCCCTTTGACATTAATGAATCTTTCCGCTCTTTTCTATTTCCCATGTCTGCTCATTAATAATTAATAATTTTATTCTCTAATCTCTACCTTCCAACTCATCTTTCCACTCATACTTCTCTAATCTCTATATTTGATTTTATTCTTTACCTTCATTCTTTGTTGGCTTTTCATTTCCTCCTCCAGAGCCACAACCGATGCTCCTTTATTGTGTTTTATGTTCTAGAGACCAGGGTCACTACTTTCCAACGTACTGTATCATAATGTCTACATTGATATTGTTGCTTAGGATCTTCTAAATCCGTGAAATTGTTCTTGAGATTGTGATCGGGCAATTGGATAATTAATTTCTAGCTTTCAATTTTTGGTTCTTTAAATCTTAATGCAGTTTATATCTTCCTCTTCACGTACGTTTCATTATCTAAGAGCATCTACATCCATCATACTCACTAAAATATCTACACATCATTTTTTTAATTTCCCATAATACCACATCATCTACCCCATTTTACTAACTTTTTACTCCAACCCAACAACTTTTAAAAGTTTATATAGTGGATCTCACCATCAACATCACATTTGTATATTTTATTATTTATCTACATTTTAATTAATTGTAAGTGCTTGTAATAAATACAAGCTCACATTTCAAGTCTAGTGTGGAGTATCTATTCTCACATACTCATCTTTGTCATGTTGGAATTGAATATGTACTTCAATGGTAAAAGATACTCATATGGGTATGTATTTAACATTAGATACTACCATTGGAGATCCTCTAAGTATGTATATCACGAAAGTTCGCTATGTTACGATCATAATTTTTGCAGATTGCAGAGAAATATAATCTTGACATTGGAAGAAAAAGTAATGGGACTATTTTTTTTTTGGCCTTGGGCCACCAGTCTCCACGAGGAAAAGGGACCCACGTGACTAATCTGGCTCGGGATACGGTAGTAATGTCTCTACCCACAACGGTATTATTTTTTACCTCAGAGGAGATCGGGTTACCCGGGCCAGGAGCCTAGATGAAATCTCTTAAGGAAATGCACATTTACCACTTATGCAACCCTTTGTGGTTAGTAATGGGACTATTTGAGACTTGAGAGTTCTGCTCAAGCTAAAATTTATTCAATAATTTCCAATGACAATCAAAATATCTTTACATATATGATGAAAGTGTATATGAAAATATCATTTTGGAATGAAAGGAGTAATACATTTATGAAAATTACCAAAATTAATTATATCTTTAAATATGTGTTTCTTATCTCTCCGGCTAGTTAATTAAAAATGGAGGTAGTAAAAAATTATTCACCTTAGATAAAAGATTCCCTTGTGGGACAGAACTGAAAAATGGATAGATAGCGATAATTCAACATATTAGACAACCTGCTACAAGTTGATGATATATGGGTCCTTAGCAATATTGCAGCCACCACTTGGGCAGTGTGGATGCGGCGCAATCGGTAACAATTCAATAATTACTTCCTCTCTGTTCCATAAATGCTCCAACTCGCACTCCAAGTGTTCTGTCGTTGTTACATGTTTCTTTCAGTGCAGCACCTCTGATTCAGTCTTGGAATCAACCAATAATAGGATGGATTGAAGCAAACTTTGATGCTGCTTTTTCAGAGGGGAATTTCCCAAACTATGGGCGTTACACTTCTAGAAATATGCCGGTCATTGCATGTCATTTTCGGTGCCTCAACTAAGTTCTATTATTATGGAGGCAAAATATGCTTTAGGCGGGTGATACACTTGTATCTCGACCTTGGGTTCACGAACGTCATCTATGAGACTAATTGCCTTGCGCTTACAAAGGTTTGGAACTCCTCCACCCCTACATCTTCTTACCTACAATCCGTGATAAAGGAATGCAAGCTACTCATGGTTGGTTTTGGCGAGAACAGTTGGTTTTGGCTCTCACCAATTAGTGCATGTTAGGAGAAACTGCAATATGGGAAGTTGGGAACTATATAATGTCTAAGTATAATTTTTAATTTTCCTTATAATGTCTAGGTAGTGGAGGACGCAGGACCTTTCGTTAGATGACCTCTCATCCCCTCAGTTTCAATTCAATGCTAATTCCATGTTTAACAACAATTTTTTTATAAAACAAAAAAATTTTTTAGAGGAGCAAATAAATGATTTGAACATCAGACGAAGACTAAGCTGGTCCATTTATTTTTCGCCCATTCGCCATATTCATCATATTATTACAAACAAAAAAGAACATTCAAAGCCCCGACGAGGCCATTACCGTGTATCTATTCATATACATATTTTTCTTATATTAACCGGTCCAAATAAGGCAAGTTTTTGACCAAAATCAAAAAGAAAAGAAAAGCAAGTTTGCATGTAACGCAAGTTCGCTATGGCAATGAAAGTATGTCTGCAGATATCATGAAACTGCATGGCAGATACCTCATGAACATCAGCATGATTAAGGGGTTAAACTGACCACATGTGAAATGATTAAGATTGACATTATCACCATAACTTCAACTTAAAATGAGTAACAGCACAATACCTTGCAAAAGAGGTACCTAAATACAGTACAAATAAGTAGAGATTGAACCTGAAAACCAAGTAAATAGTAACAGAAACAAACAACAACTACAATAACAAAATTAAGAGGAGAAAATATAAAGATGCTAAATAGCATGTCCAAACTCCAGCTAGGGTATCCTAACTCATACTAATTAAGTTCAAAAGCCAGCCTTGACTCCAACTTACTGAAATCACAAGAAAGCAAACACTACTAAAGCGAAATGATTTAACATTGTGTAAATAACATTCTCTTCCAAATGCTAAGCTCTCCTCTTGCACTATCATCATTTGAAGGCAAGCCAAGACATCAAGCATAATTGTAGATCACTCTTGCACCCTTCATGGCCTGCTAGAAAAGATGAGCTTATTTTAAATGTCAATATATTACAAATTCTATAGGAT
Organism: Lotus japonicus; assembly: GCF_012489685.1. NCBI lineage: Eukaryota > Viridiplantae > Streptophyta > Magnoliopsida > Fabales > Fabaceae > Lotus > Lotus japonicus. Next base: position 104,185,933 of record NC_080041.1, on the reverse strand, counting down.
CTTAGTCAGAGAACTGTTATTTAAACACAGGGTTTAGTAGTTTTCCTTATATAATTTACCACCAAAATTGTCTTTGATTATTCTAAGAAAAGGCGACATCAAATGTTTATCCTATCAACTACTCCGTTCCTTATTATAAGGCCGTTTTTTAGTGTTTTTCTTGTTCCTAAATATAAGTCCATTTACAATATCAATGGAGCATTAATTATTTTTTTCCAAAACTATCCTCATATTTAATATGAAAGAGACAATGAGGTTTTGAAATAATAACTTGGAGAGAGAAATTTATAAGAAATTAAATAAGGGTAGTCTAGGAAAGTGAATAAATTCTTTTACAAATTTATTGCTTGTAACTACTTTTCTTAATCTAAGAGAATTAGGTAAAATGGACTTATATATAGGAACGGAGGGAGACAGAGAAAATACAAGATAGATTAAGGAATCATGTTCTTTTCCACCACCAAGACTCCTCTTTTCTTGCAATTTCTTTTGTCACACTTATTTTTTTTTTAGAAAGAAATATAATCACTTAAGACGGAGAAAGTACAAGATAGATTAAGGAATCATGTTCTTGTATCATGTGTTGTACATATGACTTCTCATTTTTCACTATGCATGATAAATAGTCATTTTTGGTGGAGGTGTTTCGTGTCATTATTTTGTTCATGTCTCGCCCTGAAGAACTTCCTTTGGATGTTCTGGAGTGGTGATTTCAAGCTTGAAATTTGACCCCCAAATGCATTTTCACATCTATATTCTGATTTCTTAAATTTGGAATGGAGGTGAGGAAAAAGAGGAGATGTTTGGGGGAGAGGGGTGCGGATGGGGGGAAAGAGATGAGGGGGATGGAGGAAGAAATGAGAAGATGGTGGAAGAGGGTGGTGGTTGTGGTCGTGGGTGTGAAAATGAAGAAGAGGAGAAGATGTGGCTAAAAAAAAAGTAAAATAAAAATAACATGAGAAATAGGATTACTCTCTCTCTCTCTCTCCCCCATAATTATCACTTTATTTCCTAATTACCATTCTCTCTTCTAGTTGGTGGCCAACTCATTTTAAAAAAATCCACGTCAGCAAACAATGTTAGTGTTTGGATGGAAAATTTAGGGTTGTCCATCGGTCGGGTTCGGGCCCAAAAATCCCAAACCGACCTATACCGCACACACAAAACTGGGCCTGCAACCGACTGTGAGAAGTTTCAGTTTAGGTCAGTTTCGGGTTGGTCGGGCGGGTTCTATCGGGTTTCTTACCAGATCTTTGGCAAACAATTACCCACACTTTACTACCCTAATTTCATTCAATTTCAGAGCAGAAAGAGATTGTTCAGATCAGATCCAGAGACACCAAGAACAAGCTTTCCATTCCTTTCCTCATGCGAAAGAGATTGTTCATTTCATCCTTGCGATTTCACATCAGAATCGATGGTTGGCGTTTTGGAGAAAAATGAAGATGAACAAACTCTTTCGGGTGAGAGAAGTGTGGAGGATGAAGCGATGGAGTGGTGGAGGTGGCAGGTGGCTGAGAATCAGAGGGTGAGAGAGGTGGTGGAGTGGCTAGGGTTTCTGAGAATCAGAGAGTGAGAGAGGTGGTGGAGTGGCGGCTGAGGCTTGAGTGAGCGAGGTAGTGAAGTGGCAACTGAAAGTCAGAGAGGTAGTGGAGTTGGAGGCTGAGAATCAGAGAGTGAGAGAGGTGGCGGCGGCGTAGAGTGGCTAGCTAGGGTTTCTGAGAAATGAGAATCAGAGAGTGAGAGAGGTGGTGTAGTGGCTAGGGTTAGGTTAGTTTCTGAATATATATGGCTAGGGTTGGGCTGAACGTTTTTTTTTTATGGGATTGGGCTGGGTCGATTGGTAAGTGGTAAGGTTTTTTTTATTTAATAGTTGGTTCGGTTGGGTCGATCTGTTCAAACCCTAAACCGAACTCGACCGAACCAAACCAAATCAAACCGATTTTTTTCATAAGCCAACCCGCCAACCGACCCATCCGAACCGAGATGGCCTTTTTTTGTAGCGGGCCGGTCGGTTTTGGGTGGGCCCAAAGTTTCTGGATAGGCTAAGGAAAATTAAGGAGACTCTAAAAGTGTTGACTTAAGATAACGTTGGGAGTAAAAGTATATTATTTTTAAAGTTTAAGGACCATGTTTACACATATCACATTTGTGGGTGGCCAATTGCTCGTAAGTAAAAGAAAAAATACATATTCGTAGACAAAGATATAAGAAATAAAAAAAATTGGAAAAGCGGCAACCTAACAAAAAGAATAAAATACACTCACCCCCTTAAGATATGTGAGAATAACACTTAGTTTCATTCTTTTGTAAAATAAACACTCCACCCCAGGAATAATCTCAAAATTACACTCAACTTCACACTTTATCTCACTCCCTTTAACACTATCCAAATGATGTAAAATAATTTTATATAAATATAAATAATAAATAGATAAAATTATCTATTAAAAAATAATAAATATATTATAAAATATAAATATTGTGGTCAGGATATGATAAGAGCAAAATAAGATAAATGATTGGATAAGAACATAGTATAATAAGAGCAGGATAAACCCTTATTATATCATGTGTTTGAGGTGGACAATATATTGATAGGATATGGTACAAACAATGAAAACAAATCAAATTTTCCATTGAAATAAAAGATGCATAGTATTTATTAAAATTTAATTTTCATAATATTTTTTCTTAGAGTGATTAGAATTAAATTGATTATTATTAATTAGACTATTTTAGTTTTTTTCAAAGGGACTCTATTTTAATTAAAACTATTATATATGTAACTAGTGAGTTTTAACTTATTAGGGGTAAGTGATCATTGAGAAAAATTAATCAAATTTTTAAAAAATTATTAAAAGATATTATTCCTTATATTTCTAATTATAATTATATAAGTAGAGAAATAATTTTAAATAATATCATATGATAATATAAATTCGTCTATATTTACGATTAAAATTTACATATATATATATATATATATATGTGAGTAGCATATTTTATTATTAGTGAAGAATGATTTTGTGTAATTTTACTATAATATAAATAACGAAAAATAATATTAACTAAGTAGTAGTAAGTCATAATGAAAATTTAATTATTTTATATGAGTAAATACAATATTTTCACCATTTATAAATTAGGTTATTTTTTAATTAAATTTATTAGTAACTAAATAATTTTAACTTAACAATAACTACTAGTAATTGATGAGCAATAAAATTAAAATTTTATTAAAATCAAAAAATTATATTTACTAATATAAAGGTTGAAATTAATTTTGAGTTATGGTAATAAATAAATAAAAAAACTGATATTCTATATTGTCTGGATAATTTTTATCTGACTCTTTTATCATGATAACTTTTACAGATGATAGACATGTTAAGATAAGGAATATGATATTATTATCTTATCATGATGACGCAACAAACAAAATATTACAATATGATAAGATTACTACTATCCAACCTATTCTACGATGTCTGCTTATCCTATAAATATATGATAATATATTTGTGAGGAGTGACAACAGAACAGAGACCTCTAGAACACCCTCTCACTCCCTCTCTCTTTGCTCTACTGAAGCTTTGTATCAGCATGGAGAAGAAGGAAACAGAGAAGGAGAAGAAGAAACCCAACCTCAACCTCATCGAGTTGATTCCTGAAATAACCGATCTTTCTTCTGATCATAAGAACAAGAAGATGAGGATCAACGACAAAGAGAACCAGAACATCGTCGCTCTCCCTGAGGATTTGATTCCACTTATTCTGGTGAGGTTACCTGTTCGATCTCTCCTCCGCTTCAAATCGGTGTGTAAGTTGTGGCTGTCTCTGATTTCAAACACCCAATTCGCAAAATCACATTTTGATCTAGCTGCTGCACCCACTCACCGTCTTCTTCTCAAAAGAATCAATGGTGGTTCTGAAATTCAATCATTGGATTTTGAAGCATCGCTTCGCGACGATTCTGCTGTGGTAAACCTCAAATTCCCACCCTACAATGCTCCATTTTTTCTAACTTTAGGTTCTTGCAGAGGTTTTATTCTGTTGACAAAAACGATGGGTCGGTCAGAAGGTGATCTCATTTTGTGGAACCCTTCAAATGGTTTCCACAGAGAAATTCAAGCAACCTATGGCTATGATGACTGGGACTCATGGTATCACCCATCATCAACCCGTGTCCGCCAAGGAATTCCTCGTTATGTCGGTTGTTTTGTGTCTGGTTTTCTGTATGGTTTTGGATATGATCAGTCCAACGATGACTATTTTCTTGTTTTGATACGATTTGGTAGACATGAACCTCAAGCAATTGAGCATGGAGATGACGACCTTATTGTTTGTATGACATATGGTGGACCTAAAGTGACTACATTTTCGCGGCCTCGGATTGAGGTTTTGTCTCTTAAAACCAATGTCCCCTCCTTCATTTATGGCGAAGAGCTTGAATATGTGGAGCTCGGACGTCAGTCAGCATCTGGTTTGTTCTTGAATCAGTCCCTGCATTGGTTGGTCAAATCCAAGGCTATAGGGCTTCATGTAATCATTGCCTTTGATTTGGTTGAGAGGAGTTTATCGGAGATTCCTCTGACACCTGATTTGGCACAAGAATTGACAACACTTGAAAATTATCATTTGACGGTACTGGGAGGATGTCTTGGTTTGTGTTGTAATGATGTTGGTGATGACCATGAAATGACTGAGATATGGGTCATGAAAGAGTATAGAGTGCAGTCTTCTTGGACTAGATCTTTTGTTCTGCCTGAGTATGACTTTATACCAATATGCTTCACTGTAGGTGGTGGTGTTTTTGGATCAGATAGTAGTAAAAGATTTGAGAAATTTGATGATAACGGAGAACTACTGGAGGATCACACATATGTACAAGAGAACGAAGTTGTTTCTAAGTATTTTGGCATGTACAGGGAGACCCTACTAACACTCCCTAGTGAACTATCATGACCTTGAGGAAGCACATGAAGACAACTGTCAGTACCTAGAAACAAGGAAAAATTAGTAAGCAATGTTCTCCAACCCTTTTTATTTCATTGTTCTAGTTCATCTTGTATTATGAAAAACTAAAAGCTATATGCATAATACCTAATACATGAAAATGATACCTTAAACCTATTGTTGTGCTCTCCCTTTCTAACTTAAGAATATTTCCTTTTTGTTAAAAACTGATAATTGGAATTGCAAGGAAAGATGAGATTTGGTGTTGGATTGAATTCACTGAAAAATTGTTTGATGCCTTGACTACTCAGAAACATTAAAGGCTATTTGCCAAATGAACTCATGTTTCTCACAAGCCACAAAGTAGCTATAATATTGTATATATTATCCTTGATGCCATACTCCTGGTTTTTCTTCAAATGACGATATTGTGTTAGAGAATGTCATATGTATCATCTGATATTAAACAATCTAGTGTGAATGCAGCACTAGTGTATGTTTAAGTAAGGATTTGGATTCCAGTAAAATTGGAGTTTGAAGCATACTTTCATATTTAATTATGCTTCGAAGTAGGATTTATCAAACTTTATTTGTAGTAAGTGCCGGTTAGTTAGCATCGTTTTCTCTAGGTAATGTTATTGTGCTTACACTCTATTTCTCTTACCCTCTTTTACATGGTTTTCATGTTACTTACTTAGGGTGTCTTTTTTGCAAGCTATTGTGCTCTTGCATCCATTGGCGTTGAAGTTGTGTAGATATTGTTGATCTTAACCATATGAGAGCTAAAAGATCGTGATGCAGCAATGGGGTGAAATTGTTGAAACTAATCAAGTTGTGATCTTCATTGATCTCACATGTAATTGATTTAACCGCTTCATCACTTTGATTTCGAATTGATTAGGTTTTCTATGATAGCTCCTGACATACTTTGCAGTTTTTGTCAGTAGCTCGTATTTTTTGTAATTCAATTTCTAAAGTAGGGAAAACTTTCATTGTGCTAAACCCCTTTGGATAAGTGGTGTAGAATCCTTGCTGTATTTGATAAATGTTTGATTTCTAAAGAGATTTTGGAGCAAAATGGCCATTGGTATTTTTTTGTGAGCACATGGTGCTTATGGGTGTAGTTTAATGCCTGAACTGAGACTTCTTAATGAAAAACATGACTTCAGTAGTGCATCATGCATGGCTTTCTTGTTTAGATAGATATATATATATATATATATATATATATATATATATATAATAATTGTAAGTTACATTTTAACTTTAGTGTGTTACTGATTGCATGGTAATTGATTGTATTACTAATTGAATCAGCTAGTATTGCAGGCAATAAATTAGCTTCCTTTATTGTAGCATTCATTTTCTACATGATTATTGTTGGTATACTTTGCAGCTATGCTCCATAAGTATACCTTTCTGGGAGAGAAAGTTATTTTACTTTCATTGCTTTCTAGAGTTTGCGTAGCATCTTTTATTTCCTGGCCTAGTTATTGATCCTACCATCTTATCTCAATGCCCTTTTTCTTCTGTGGTACATTTAACTGAAAAGCATATGTGAAGACACAATTATTTAAGACAAGAAACAGAACATGGTGGATTTCAATTTAATTCTTCTACAACTATTTTTGTGATATGTGATAATTCAAGCATTCTTGATCCATCAGTGTATTGAGACTAGCAAGCAAGTCATGAAGAATTTATCTCTGAATGATAGCTCAAGTGGTAAGAGTTAGAGACATAAGGGTAGGGTGAGATAAAGGGTGAAGGGTCCCGGGTTCGAACCTGGAGGAGGGATTAATTTACTAACATTTCTAACAACTAACATTTGCCTATAAAAAAAAAAGTCATGAAGAATTTATTGTATATCTTAATGAATTTCTTAAAGTAAGAGAGTTTATCTTAGATGACCAAATGAGCAGAAAATATTGTATGGAAGTTGCTTATTTCCTTCTATTTACACATACTACTTTGATTTAGAACTGAGTATCATATTTTCTTTTCAGCTCAGAGCCTAAAGAATATCTTCATTCAATTTTTGCTTTTTGGGTATTTAGACATTATGTTTTATTTAAAAAAAATTCCTATCTTGAATATAATCTTTCTAGCATTCATTTTTTGATAAGAAATACTCTATATTTTCTTTACATCTTTAGAGAAATGATTCACTGAACATCCAATTTAGTATATTGATTCATTAAGGAACTCCTCCAGTCCATATTCAGACATTTTCTTTTTGGGACACTGATTCTCCTTTCCCGTATGTTGGAAATGGAGTTTCTAAAGCATGCTTTTATATACACTCTTTATGCATAGGTTACTATGAGCAAGCACACTTATTTTTATATGAGCAGAAATATTGTTTGATTTACTAAATAATCCTTTTTCATTTTCCTTTTACCTTAATGTGGATGGGGATCCTTATTCCTGATAATATCAAAGATCAAATGTATCAAATGCATATAGGGATTATGGGACTACTACACTAGACTTTTGAGCAATTTGTCTCGTCCCATTTTTTTGTTTGTATTGAAAATTAATGGCTCTTTGAATTCTTTTGTGAAAGTAGTGAACTAGTCCATTACTAACACTTGTTAGATTTCTATTATTATTGAAATTGACATATGGCAAATGAAGTCTCGGAGTTTACCCTAAAATATTTTTTTCATTAGGAAGTGATAGTAAACTTTCTCTATACATACTGCAATCTGATAGCCAAAATAAACTGTTAAGGTTATGGGGCAAAGTTGTGCATTGGTCGAGCAACCATCCTTTGTCATTAAGTATCATGAATATGTCAAAGCCATTTGTTCCAAAAAATTTACCATGTTTGGTGAAACATAATGGAGAAAAGAAGTTTTGGGGAATGTTACAAGTAGAAAAAACAAATAACTTAGTCCAAGATGATTGCACTTTATATACTTTCATTATCCAAATCTCAGAGCCTGTTTGAATTTGTTTTGCATTTTATGTTTTTAAAAACTGTTCTTAGAACAATTTTAAAAAACTATTTTCAGAACAAAAATGAAAAAACTTGTTTGACAAATTTGTTTTGAAAATATGTTTTCTCATTTCTTTTTAATTTTTTTTTACATCGGAAAAATAAATTGCACCCACCAGGAATCCATCCCTGAACCCCCTCTACCCAACACATATGTCCCACAACTCGTACCACTTGAGCTATCTTAGGGGACATTTCTTTTTAAATCTTCATTATGTTTTAATTCCTTTTTATAATTTTTTTAAACAAATTGAAAACTTGGATATTTTTAAAATACAACCTTAGATAGATGTATTCATAGTTATGCTTTTCAATAATTTATTTTAATGGAAATAAATAGGAAATGATACCTGATGGTGTCAGTCGCAGTAGTAAAAAGATATTAATCTCTAAATTAAGAGTTCAATTTTTAAGAGCCGTACTCCTAAGGAGAACTTTGTCCTTCACCACACCCGAATTAAAGAGAAATTTAATAAAAAAATACAACATGATATTGGGATGAGTATATAATTCTAACTCCTTTGATTTAAAAATAATAATTTATAAGTAACCTACGTAAAAGAAAATTATAACTAAGCCTAAACTAATAACTATAGAAAAAAAATTGAGCATATTATTTACATATATGTCCGACGACTATATGATAAATTATATATATATATATATATATATATTTGAGTGGCAAAGTAGAAAAACCTACAGATTTGTGAAAGAAAAATAGAATTGATAAGTTTGAAATAATTACAGAGTTGTCATTAATGAATCCAACTTGTTCTCCTTCCCCGGGTGTTTTCAGAACGAAAAAACAAAAACAGCTTTGAATTGTTGTTGTTTTTTTGTTTTAAAATACAAAAAAAGAGAACTGTTTTGAAAACAATTATTTAAAAAACACGGAACTAAACAAGTTTTTTTGTTTTTTTATTTTATTTTTAAAAACAGTTATCAAACAAGCCCTCAGTCTTTGGAGTCCCAACACCCATGTAGCATAGGCTGAGACATTTTCCCATGACCTTCAAGTAATATCATTTATGTTGTAATTTCCCGGCTAAAATTGGTGACAAAGAAAATCTCTAACAAACACCTTTCTACCAAATCAAAGGCAATGATTGCATGAAGATTGGTTTCAGAATTAATAACCAACCAGTGCAGGGCCTTGTTCAAGAAGTACCCAATAGGATTGATATCACAACCATCCATTTTCGCATATGGAATAGGCTCCGGATAAAACAAGTAATGTGTTTTCGAGGAAAAAAATTAGAAACTTCATATAATCCAAAATCTCTAAAAGAACAAAACATTCTATAATTCATGTAATCCAACATAAATAAGATTAAAAGTAAATTTGTAAATGTGTTAGAGTATAAACACTAAATGAGTAAATATAAATTATATAATGGGTTGGAGATTTTTGAACTGAATAGTATAAAATAAAATAAAAATCTCAATATCATTGGGTTGGTACGTAAGGTGAATGGATTACATTTGATTAGTGTTGAAACATTAGAAACGAAGATAGAACTTGAAAATGGGATGCTTGAGGCTTAAATAAAAATATTGATTAAACAGTTTAGTTTTATGCAGTAGTATGATCAACGCTTGCATGACATTAAGAGATTGATTTCTTAAGCATCTGCCATATATATCCTATGCTTCAATGTGGAAGCAAGGATTTGAGGAATAATAACATGATCAGCTTCGCTTTTCTCATATTCAATTGACATTTAAAAGCTACTCACATTAGCTACTCTCTAAAATTAATTTTGACTTTGGAATCAATTGTAGAAAAATTTCTAAATATGTACCAAGTCTCACTTCGACTCAGAAGCAAATTCTTAGCCAAATCTATTTGATGCATTGGTTTCACTTCAGATGTAGACCAAACAAGCTCTGAAAGGCAATAGTGATGAGCTTCTGCCCAAACACTGGGATTGACATATATTCGCTTAATTATATGAACTGGTGAAGATGCAAAGTTGTGAATTTCGTTTGTAAGATAAATGACAATGTGTTGAGATTTGACTTTGAGATGTAAACATTAGTGACCAAAGGGATCATGGATATGAAACTTTAAACTTGGCATTGGCCAAGATGAATATTTCTATTTCTAAGAACATTTGGATCAATTTATCCTTCCTTAAAATCCATTCTAATCACAAAAGCTTCTTTTGGTTCTGAATTATACAGGGATTTCCAAATTAGATATAAACGAATATGAATATGCAGGAGCTTTGTGCACCGGGCTGCCCTTTTTTCATACCAGAAATGCAAGCAATTTGACATGCAGCGAAAATATCACATTCATCATCAATCACAGGGCAGACACCATCCTCAGCATACACATAATAGACAACCGAAACACAAAATAGATATAAATCAACCCCAAAATACACAAAACTCAAAATTGCAAGAGCTGGTCTTTATTTTCCATAACAAAAATGCTTGGAAGCTTCAAATTTGCCGCAACTATACAAAAAATGCAAGAAAATTGAAAAGCAGGAAAAATATCAAATTCATCATCATATGACACCATCCTCAGCATATACAAAATAGACAACCATTTTTATTTGTATAGGGGAAAAATTCCAGAAGCTAATTAGTCATTAAAATGTTCCCACTGTCTTGAAAGACTTGTGAACATGAGAATGTCCTTACCTCTATTCCACATTGGAGTGGGAGCGCTAACAAAATGAGCATAAAACTTGTTTTGAGCACATGTCACTGAGATCATATCAACTCCATCAATTTCATACACACAATATACATGTCCCTTATCATCCTTCACAGTTCACACAGATATGATGAGACTAAAATTTAGTTAATTCTTGCACGGTTGCACCATCACTGGCACTACCATACCTACGACAATCAAAATATCTAGAGATATGGCGAAACTGTATATGATAGATAACTTATGAACATTAGAATGATCAAGATGATTAAGATCGTCAGGATTACCATAACTTCAAGTCAAAATGAGTAACAACACAATATCTAACAAAAGTTAGGAACCATTTCTGTAGATAAAGATGCTAAAACTAACTCCAGCTAGGATTACCTAACTCATACATTAAAATATAACTAAGTTCAAAAGCCTGCATCGACTCCCAACTTACAGAAATCACGACTATAAGCAAACACTATTGGAGCGAGATGATTTAACACTGTATAAATAAAATTCTCTTCCAAATGGTAAGCTCTCTTCTTGCGATATCATCATTAAAGGCAAAGCCAAGACATGAAGTGTAACTGTCTAGAGCATTCTTGCACCCTTCATCACCTGCAAGAAAAGAGGAGTTTATTTTAAATGTCACCATATTATAATTTCTATAGGATCTTACTTTGAGAACTGTTATTTCACCCAGACCTTAGTTGTTTTTCTTGTATAACTTTCCACCAAAATTGCCTTTGTATATTCTAAGCACAAGCGAAATCAAATGTTTTTCATATCAATTGGTAAATTCAGTCCACCACCAAACCTCATTTTTCCTTGCAATTTCATGTGTCACACTTATGGAGAAAGAAATAAAATCTCTTAAGAAGGAGAAAGTACAAGATAATCTTCGTGTGTCATATCTTCTACATATAACTTCCATTTTTTGTTATGCATGATAAATAGTAATAAAATGATGAAAAGGATTGAAGAATTACATACACTAATTCTTATTGTCAGTTACTATCGGTCATCTTTACTTGCTTCCTCCAAGGCATTCGTCAGTTGGTCATCTTCACTTGCTTCTTCAAAGTCATTAGGGAGTGATAGTAAACTCTCTCTATACATACCACAATCTACGTGAATAAATTGTAGTCTATCAGGTGCCGGCCAAAGAGAGCACTGATCAAGCAGCCATCCTTTGTCATTAAGTATCATTAACCTTCCAGTGCCATTTGATCCAAAAATTTCACCATGTTTGGTGAAACATATTGGAAAAAAGACATTTTTGGGAATGTTACAAGTAGAAAAAGCAAATACCTTAGTCCAAGAAGACCGCACTTTATATTTTTTCATCATCCAAATCTCAGCCATTGAATCCATGTTACCCAGGTAACATAGGCTAAGACATTCTCCCAAGACCCTCAAATAATATGGTTTATGTTTCAATTTCCTGGCTAAATTATGTGACAAAGGAATCTCTGACAAACCATGCTGTACCAAATCAAAGGCAATAATCACTTCAAGCTTTGTATCATAAGACATAACCAACCAATGCAGAGCCTCATTCAAGTAGGACCCAACTCTTAAATCTTCATCAATACTCACATACAGAACACTAGTAACCTTATTACAGTCGAGGAATTTGTTCTCAATGAAAGAAATTCAATTATATTTGGATAATCACGATACATACAATCTTCGCGGTCAAAATGCATCATTCCTATAAGAACTAGCAAGTAGTCATCAGTTGAGGTGTCATAGCCAAAACCAGTTAGATATTCCAACATGGCCTCACCAAGGTTATCTTGTCCTTCAATTCGTCTCTGGGAACCAGTTGATGGATTCCATATAATGGTATTACCACATTCATAGGCTACAAGTGTAAATCCTCTGCAAGAACCCAAGAAATATGGTTCGTAGTCACGAGTATTCGTACCAGTACTATTGGGAAATGGAAGCGGAAATCTGAGTTTTACTAGAGAAGACTCATAATTGTGAAGTGGTGCATCTATATCTATGGACTCAATTTCAGAATCAGTAACTCTTCTAAGCCGATATCGGTGGAATCAGTACCTCTTCAATTGCCAAATCAGTACCTCAGTAGAATCTGTGGAATCAACTCTTCAGGGAGATTGGAGAAGAGAGAAGGGTTCTTCTGTAATTAAGTTTTACACAATCATTCAATCACATCTCTCAATTTTGTTAGTTTATAATTAATTTTGAATTTAATAATATTTAAAATAGGAAATGGAAGGATGTGATTAAATAGCTCTGTAAAACATTTAATCAGTGCATAAAAATTAATCTCAATATTGTAAATACCCACATTAATCTCAATAGTAAGTACCCAAAAAAAAAAGTAAGAGGTATAAAGTATAAGGAGACAAGAGGAGCCCTTGAGCCGAGGAAGCAAACAAGGTGATGTCACATGTTTACCCAAAATCTTAAAAGGATTGGGTTTAATCACTTATAATTTTCAACGTATCCATTCTTTTACGATACATCGGAAAACTCAACCTATCCATTTTTAACTAATGTTAAACTTCAACTCACACGGTCACACTTATTTTTTTATTTTTTTAAATAAACTCTACTTCAACTTGAAAGCACTTTCAATCCAACGGAACCTAGGAGTTACTTTCACATTTTCACATTGGAATTCGTGTTTTTCGATTGAAACTATTTTGGAACGCTTGTGAACTGAAAACTAAACACACACTTAGGCTCTGTTTGAATTTCCATTGGGTGAATGTGAAAGCACATTCACACAACTCAACAAATGCATTTCGTTGGATGAATGTGCATTGGAAATCATGATCTCAAATTTCAATGCTTCAAATAAATTTCCAAACTGAAAACCAAACAGGGACTTTAAAGACTTGTGAACCTGCGTTAAAATGTCCTTATCTCTATTCTACTCTTGAATGAGAGTGCTATCAAAATAAGCATAAAAGCTTGTTAAGAGCACATGTCATTGAGATCAAGCTATGAATACCAACCCATCAATCTCATACACAAAATACACTTGCCCCTTATCTTCCTCCACACAGATATGATTAAGCTAACATTTATTCAATCCTTGCACATTTGCAACACCACTGCCCTACATACAGCAATCAAAATATCTCAACATATTTGGTGAAACTGTATATGACAGATACCTTATGAATATCAGGATCATTAAGAGGTTAGAAAATGACAAGATGCGAGATTAATCCATATCATAACTTGATCGGTTTCAAGATGATTAAGATCAGCAGTATCACCATAATATCATGTCAAAGTAAGTAACAACACAATATCTTACAAAAGTCTGGAATAAATTTTGTAGATGAGGTACCTAAATACAGTACAAATAAGTAGAGATTGATCCTGATAACAAAGTAAACGAGATTAAGAAAAACAAATTTCAACTACAACAAGTCAAAAACAACATTAAGGGAAAACAGACAAATATGCTAAATAACATGTACTAACTCCTGCTAGGATTTCCCAAGTTATACTCTAAACTATGATTAAGTTCAGAAGCCTACCTTGGCTCCAACTTACTGAAATCACGACTAACCCAACACTACTGAAGCGAGATGATTTAAAATTGTATAAATAAAATTCTCTTCCAAATGCTAAGATCTCTTCTTGCAATATCATCATTTGAAGTCAAGTCAAGACATGAAGCATAATTGTATGAACTCTTGCACCTTACAAGGCCTGCAGGAAAAAGAAGAGCTTATTTTAAATGTCGCCATATAATAAATTCTATAGGATCTTAGTTTGAGAAGTGTTATTTCACCCCAGACCTTGGTTTTTTCTTATATAATTTTAGACCAAAATTGTCTTTGGCTATTCTATGCAAACATGAAACTCTGGCTTATAAAAAAAAAGTCTACCACCAAACTCATATTTCCTTGCAATTTTAGGTTTCACACTTATTTATGAAGAAATGTAATCGCTTAAGAAGGTGGGTGTGCAAGAAGATAGGTTAAGGAATCGTCTTGTAGTATCATATGTTGTACATATGACTTTCATTTTTTGTTATGCATGGTAAATAGTAATAAAATGGTGAAAAGGATTGAAGAATTACATACACTTATTCTTATTGTCAGATACTATTGGTCATCTTCACTTGTCTCCTCCTAGGAAATCGTCCGCTGGTCATCTTCACTTGATTCCACAAAGTCATTAGGGAGAGATAGTAAACTCTCTCTATACAAACCACAATGTAGTATACTCTTTCTTCTCTCACCAAACATCATATGGGGTTTGGACCATTTTGTGCTCTGATCAAGTAGCTGCCACCCTTTGTCATTAACTATCATTAATCTTCCAGAGCCATATGAACAAAACAATTCACCATGTTTGGTGAAACATATTGGATAAATGACATTGCGGGGAATGTTATAGGTAGAAAAAACAAATGACTTTGTCCAAGAGGACTGCACTTTATAGTCTTTCATAATCCAAATCTCAGTTGTTGAGTCTGTGTCACCCGGGTAACATAGGCTGAGAAACTCTCCCATGACCCTCAAATAATACAATTTATTTTCTAATTCCCTGACTAAAACTTGTGGTAAAGAAATCTCAGACAGACTCCTTTGTACCAAATCAAAGGCAATAATTACATGAAGTTTGGTTTCATAATAGGTTACCAACCAGTGCAGGGCATCGTTCAAGAAGGCCGCAATTTTGAGATCAGCACAACCCATATCCACATATTGAGCATAAGTACCCTCCTGGTTAAACCAGGAATTTTTATGCACTTTGACACAGTGTTATCAGACTCGGACCGGTGATCGACTCGGTCGAGGCACTGGGTCAATGAGTCAATGGTTCAACCACTGAGTTATTGGTTCGATTGTTTGACTCAGTTTATATTAAAAAATTATAATAATTTAAAATATAACCTTAGTATATCATATATATAAAATAATATGCATTATTCCTAACAAGAAGCAAAGTGGTGTAGTGAAAATTTGAATTAGCATATAAACAAGTTTAAAACATAATTCAATAATTAAGGTTTTGCTAATGCTACGCCATCAGCTAATAAATGATATTTCCACTTCAGGCTAACTAAAAAGATTATCAATTTGTCAATTTTTTACAACCAAAGCTTAGTATTCATATTCTTTAATTTGTCCTCAAAGAAAGGATAAGAAAACTTTACAATACTTAACTCATTCTATATTAAAGAAATTATATGAATTAATAATACTAACTTATATTAATTAATAACTTCATAATAAAAACACACAAATAATTTACTATTAAATATAATATATAAAAGTTATTATTATATATATATATATATAGCTAGAAGTATTAGTTGTTCGTTGCTTATTCAGTAATGATATATACACACCTCATTTTTAAAACACTTCATTTCCACCTCTTTTTGTTTCTATCTCTCTCCTCTTACCATCTATTACATCTCATACTTTCTCTATCTTACCTTTTCTTTTCTTCCTATCTCTATCATCATTCCACCTCTTCCACCTCAAAAGAGAGGTGTGTAAGTAACATTACTCTTGCTTATTAGTATTATTTATGGTACTTGTCAAATAATTTATTATTTCTCTTTATATATATAAAGAATGAAATGTATTCATGATAACAAAACAGTGCCTAGCCTAGTGGTAAGGACCATAACATTTAACCTTGAGAGAGTGTATTCAAATCCAAGCTAGGCCCTTTTTCTAAATTTTTTTCATCAGTAATAAGGTGACCCCTAATGTGGACCACTTTTAAAGTGGTCTAATTTTAGACCACTTTTTTTAACCTACTATAATAGGTCAACACATCTTTTTTTTAAAGATATTTAATATATGACAAATTTTTAATGATGTTTTTTCTTAAAAAATATAATGTGTTGACCTGCTATACCCAGTCAAAGTAGGTGGTGTAAAATTACACCACCTAAAAATGGTGCATATTAGGTTCTCTCGTGTATTAATTTAATAATTATTTTTGTGTATATGTGTGTCTATTGTTAAGATGTACCAAAAAAAATTAAATACTTTCATTTATGTTTAAAATTTTATTTTGGCCCCTCCATATTAATTTTTTTAGTTCCGCCGTATTTAGCTTGATCTCAATGACATGTGCTCTTAACAAGCTTTTATGCTTATTTTGATAGCACTCCCATTCAAGAGTAGAATAGAGATAAGGACATTTTAACTCAGGTTCACAAGTCTTTTAAGTCCATGTTTGGTTTTCAGTTTGGAAATTTGTTTGAAGCATTGGAATTCGAGATCATGATTTCCAATGCACATTCATCCAACGAAATGCATTTGTTGAGTTGTGTGAATGTGCTTTCACATTCACCCAATGGAAATTCAAATAGAGCCTAAGTGTGTGTTTAGTTTTCAGTTTACAAGCGTTCCAAAATAGTTTCAATCGAAAAACACGAATTCCAATGTGAAAATGTGAAAGTAACTCCTAGGTTCCGTTGGATTGGAAGTGCTTTCAAGTTGAAGTAGAGTTTATTTATAAAAATAAAAAAATAAGTGTGACCGTGTGAGTTGAAGTTTAACATTAGTTAAAAATGGATAGGTTGAGTTTTCCGATGTATCGTAAAAGAATGGATACGTTGAAAATTATAAGTGATTAAACCCAATCCTTTTAAGATTTTGGGTAAACATGTGACATCACCTTGTTTGCTTCCTCGGCTCAAGGGCTCCTCTTGTCTCCTTATACTTTATACCTCTTACTTTTTTTTTTAGGTACTTACTATTGAGATTAATGTGGGTATTTACAATATTGAGATTAATTTTTATGCACTGATTAAATGTTTTACAGAGTTATTTAATCACATCCTTCCATTTCCTATTTTAAATATTATTAAATTCAAAATTAATTATAAACTAGCAAAATTGAGAGATGTGATTGAATGATTGTGTAAAACTTAATTACAATGTCAAAGGGCATATAAATTAATCTCGACCGGTTGAACCGGGAATCGGACCCTAGACCGGTTCGAGCCGAGCATCGGATCGGCCATGCAAGCTGCTCGGTGTGAACCGGTCAACTCGGCCGGTTTTTATGGTTGAACCGGAGACTCGGCCAATCTTGGTTGAACCGACGAGTCTTTTTTTATTTTCAGCATTTTTTTTTTGAAAGTTCCCAGCATTTATTACTTAATACACATACTCATTGGAAATGAAGCCTCAAACAAATTTTAAATGTGGCATTGTGGGGCAGGCGGTGCTATTGTGGGCATATGTGTGACATTCCAACATGCACTGTATCAATTTTAATGTTTCTCCAATTTTACCTTTTTTTCTATTTATTGCAACTGTCGACCTTTCTTTTCTCATTTTAGGATTATTGTTAAGGGAATTGGTTTCTGTAGATGGATAATGCTTTAACATATTTTCCAATGGAGAAAGAGAGAGAGTTGAAGAGTGAAGACAGGGCATTGGTTAAAACTTAAAATATAAGTATTATTTTGTAAAAACTGGTTGATATGGGAATCGAACCCTTGCTATGGAGATAAAAAATGAAGGCCTCAGCCGCTGGGACAATACTTCATGTTAAATATTGTGTTCACTGTTATATATATATAACAATATAAGAGAAATAAAATACCCTATTACTCTTTATAATCTATAAGATTTTTCTAGGAATTGGGGGGCCATTGCCCTCCCCTGTCCTAACCTAGTACCGCCACTGTGAATACCAACCCATCAATCTCATACACAAAATACACTTGCCCCTTATCTTCCTCCACACAGATATGATTAAGCTAACATTTATTCAATCCTTGCACATTTGCAACACCACTACCCTACATACAGCAATCAAAATATCTCAACATATTTGGTGAAACTGTATATGACAGATACCTTATGAATATCAGGATCATTAAGAGGTTAGAAAATGACAAGATGCGAGATTAATCCATATCATAAATTGATCGGTTTCAAGATGATTAAGATCAGCAGTATCACCATAATATCATGTCAAAGTAAGTAACAACACAATATCTTACAAAAGTCTGGAATAAATTTTGTAGATGAGGTACCTAAATACAGTACAAATAAGTAGAGATTGATCCTGATAACAAAGTAAACGAGATTAAGAAAAACAAATTTCAACTACAACAAGTCAAAAACAACATTAAGGGAAAACAGACAAATATGCTAAATAACATGTACTAACTCCTGCTAGGATTTCCCAAGTTATACTCTAAACTATGATTAAGTTCAGAAGCCTATGAAGGTATGAAAAACGGTAGAAAGGGGGGGTTTGAATAACGTTTTCAAGATAAAGCTTCCACCTTAAAGATTTTGACAAATCTTTCGAGAACTTAAGTGCTAAAGATAAGAGATAGAAAAGCACACAAGGATTTTATCCTGGTTCACTTGATAAATCACTCAAGCTACTCCAGTCCACCCGTTAAGGTGATTTCTTCCTTCTTAGAATGAAGGCAATCCACTAATCAGGTAAGAGTTACAACTGCACTTGAAACCTACAAGTGACTAACAATTACACTGACTTAGCTCACACTAAGATTCACTCTCTTAGTCTTCTCTAGGATCCGATCAACCTTGATCTCCTAAAGGAACTAAACAAAACTGTTTATCAAAGAATTGTTTACAAGAGATTTGCTTCTAAAAAGCTAATAGTAAACTCAATGAATTTCAGATGAAAGAAAGCTTAGAAGAATTTGAATTTGTCTTGCGCGTATGTGAATGCTTCTAGCCGCTTCTTTCAGTCTTCAGCCTCTTTATATACTCCAAGGATTAGGGTTGAGCGTTGCATGGGAAATGCTACCGTTGGAGGGCAGTTCTGGAAAATCCAGCTTCTGCTGTGTCTGAGACTGTTAGGTAGGTCGTCAGGAAGGTACAGTTGCTTTTGTACTTGGATAGCGACTTGACCTTTAAACCTAGGAGACTTCTGATCAGGGGAAAGCTTCATGTTGGAACTTGTGAAGCCGGTTGATCAGAGTCAGAGGGAAAGCCCAGATCCTCTGACCATTGTTTCTTCTGATTCTGAACTCAGAGGGAAGTACATGGTCTTCAGAGTATCTTGCTTCTGGACATCAGAGTTTCCACTATTCAGCTTCTGGATCTTCAGAGTCTTCTACGCCATCAGAATATCTGAGCCTTCAGTGTTTCTTGGTTATCAGACTTTTTGGATCTTCAGAACTTCTAGTGACTGAGTCCACATCAGAGTTTGTGTAGCTTCAGAACTTCTGAAGCTTTTTCCACTGTTCATATTGAACATGGTCAATGCGAAAGCGTTGCTTGGGACACTCTTTAAGCACAGTGCTTCTGATTTGTGTGAGATAGAATAGAGGTCAGAGCCTGTTAATAGCACACTCAGAAAAACACGTTAGAGTACCACAATTGTTCATATCAAAAGGTTAACTTGTAATCATCAAAACATAGAGTTGTACTACTAGATCAAAACTTGATCTTACAGCCTACCTTGGCTCCAACTTACTGAAATCACGACTAACCCAACACTACTGAAGCGAGATGATTTAAAATTGTATAAATAAAATTCTCTTCCAAATGCTAAGATCTCTTCTTGCAATATCATCATTTGAAGTCAAGTCAAGACATGAAGCATAATTGTGTGAACTCTTGCACCTTACAAGGCCTGCAGGAAAAAGAAGAGCTTATTTTAAATGTCGCCATATAATAAATTCTATAGGATCTTAGTTTGAGAAGTGTTATTTCACCCCAGACCTTGGTTTTTTCTTATATAATTTTAGACCAAAATTGTCTTTGGCTATTCTATGCAAACATGAAACTCTGGCTTATAAAAAAAAGTCTACCACCAAACTCATATTTCCTTGCAATTTTAGGTTTCACACTTATTTATGAAGAAATGTAATCACTTAAGAAGGTGGGTGTGCAAGAAGATAGGTTAAGGAATCGTCTTGTAGTATCATATGTTGTACATATGACTTTCATTTTTTGTTATGCATGGTAAATAGTAATAAAATGGTGAAAAGGATTGAAGAATTACATACACTTATTCTTATTGTCAGATACTATTGGTCATCTTCACTTGTCTCCTCCTAGGAAATCGTCCGCTGGTCATCTTCACTTGATTCCACAAAGTCATTAGGGAGAGATAGTAAACTCTCTCTATACAATCCACAATGTAGTATACTCTCTCTCTTCTCTCACCAAACATCATATGGGGTTTGGACCATTTTGTGCTCTGATCAAGTAGCTGCCACCCTTTGTCATTAACTATCATTAATCTTCCAGAGCCATATGAACAAAACAATTCACCATGTTTGGTGAAACATATTGGATAAATGACATTGCGGGGAATGCTATAGGTAGAAAAAACAAATGACTTTGTCCAAGAGGACTGCACTTTATAGTCTTTCATAATCCAAATCTCAGTTGTTGAGTCTGTGTCACCCGGGTAACATAGGCTGAGAAACTCTCCCATGACCCTCAAATAATACAATTTATTTTCTAATTCCCTGACTAAAACTTGTGGTAAAGAAATCTCAGACAAACTCCTCTGTACCAAATCAAAGGCAATAATTACATGAAGTTTGGTTTCATAATAGGTAACTACCAAGTGCAGGGCATCGTTCAAGAAGGCCGCAATTTTGAGATCAGCACAACCCATATCCACATATTGAGCATAAGTACCCTCCTGGTTAAACCAGGAATTTTTTTTCATGGAAAAAATGCGAATGGTAGTAGGAAAATCAGGTACATCCTGTGGATAATAGTCTTCAGGAATCACCATCATAAGAACGAGCAAGTAGTCATCCGTTGATTTGTCATACCCAAAACCAGTTGGATACATAGCAATCATCTCATCATCTCATCAAGGTCGTCTGCAATTCTTCTCTGCTCTCCGGTTGATGGATTCCATACAATGACATCACCCTGTGGATATGCTACAAGAACAAACCCTCTACATGAACCCACAAACTCAACATCGCTAGGGGGGTCAAGACCAAAAACATATTCCTCACGGGGTGGTGGAAGCGGAAATTTGAGGTTTACTACACAGGAATTGTCTCGAAGTGATGCATCTACATCTATGGACTCAACTTCAGAATCATTGCCTTTCGTAAGACATCGGCGAGTGGGTGAAGCAGATATATCATAGTGAGATTTACCTAATTTGGGATCGGAAATGAGAGACAACCACGATTTGCATACCGATTTGAAACGAACCAGAGATCTCACCGGTAACCTCAGCAGAATTTGTGGAATCAACTCCTCAGGGAGATGGGAGATGAGAGAGGGGCTCTTCGTGCTCCTTTGTCGCTGCTCGTTCATCTCTCAGCTATATATCTTCAATCACTGGTCGACGACAATCTCCTAGTCGATGTCAAACCTGGAATGCTTCCTTCAATGTGTGTTACCCTCCTTGTACCTAGAACCATGAATGTTTCGTTGTGTTTTTCTGATTTTCATCTCTAACTATTCACTGCGCGGACACAGGGAAATGTATATTTTTTATTCTCTCCTCATTTTATCGGTTTTGTATAATAATTATAATTATAATAAAAGTTAATATATTTAATGGAGTTACATTAGTATTAATAATGATATTATATTAGTTATTATTTATTGTTGTATATTCTTAATTATATGAATTTTTTGTTTAAGTTCTTCCAAGAATCAGACAGTACGGATTTCCCTGCTTCCGACGGTGGTACATAACTTTGATTGACCTAGCTTGCAGAATAGAGTTACGTTGAGCAAAAGAATCATTGAGTTTGGATGTACTTACAAAAGACACTCTGGCATTAAAGTCAGTGAAAGATAAAAAAGAGTATGAGAAGAACTCATAATATAATGAGCAATGTGTGTAAATGAATGTTTACACTTGTATTTATATGCTAGAAATTGTCACAACCGTATTTGCAAGTCATTTAATTTGGAAACCCTGTGAAAGGGTTTCTGAGAACATGGTTGATTGTGGGCCTTGGGCAACCGTGTATAAGTGTATCTTCATGCGGTAGATCGACCTTAGTTGAGACTTGATGTTCCTTAATTGAATTATTTATCTTCCTTTATAATACTCATTTAGTTGCAAGAACTTCATACCAGTTGAAATACTTTTAAACATTTTGGCATTTTTTGCCGGCCAAAACAACTTGTTTCTTAGATCGCATTTGGTAACCGAATCGGACATGATAGAATAAGGAATCATGTTCTTGTATCATGTGTTGTACATATGACTTCTCATTTTTCACTATGCATGATAAATAGTCATTTTTGGTGGAGGTGTTTCGTGTGATTATTTTGTTCATGTCTCGCCTTGAAGAACTTCCTTTAGATGTTCTGGAGTGGTGATTTCAAGCTTGAAATTTGACCCCCAAATGCATTTTCACATCTATATTCTGATTTCTTAAATTTGGAATGGAGGTGAGGAAAAAGAGGAGATGTTTGGGGAGAGAGGGGTGCGGATGGGGGGAAAGAGATGAGGGGGGTGGAGGAAGAAATGAGAAGATGGTGGAAGAGGGTGGTGGTTGTGGTCGTGGGTGTGAAAATGAAGAAGAGGAGAAGATGTGGCTAAAAAAAAGTAAAATAAAAATAACATGAGAAAGAGGATGACTCTCTCTCTCTCTCTCTCTCTCTCTCTCTCTCTCTCTCCCCCATAATTATCACTTTATTTCCTAATTACCATTCTCTCTTCTAGTTGGTGGCCAACTCATTTTAAAAAAATCCACGTCAGCAAACAATTTTAGTGTTTGGATGGAAATTTAGGGCTGTCCATCGGTCGGGTTCGGGCCCAAAAATCCCAAACCGACCTATACCGCACACACAAAACTGGGCCTGCAACCGACTGTGAGAAGTTTTAGTTTAGGTCAGTTTCGGGTTGGTCGGGCGGGTTCTATCGGGTTTCTTACCAGATCTTTGGCAAACAATTACCCACACTTTACTACCCTAATTTCATTCAATTTCAGAGCAGAAAGAGATTGTTCAGATTAGATCCAGAGACACCAAGAACAAGCTTTCCATTCCTTTCCTCATGCGAAAGAGATTGTTCATTTCATCCTTGCGATTTCACATCAGAATCGATGATTGGCGTTTTGGAGCAAAATGAAGATGAACAAACTCTTTCGGGTGAGAGAAGTGTGGAGGATGAAGCGATGGAGTGGTGGAGGTGGCGGAGGTGGCGGGTGGCTGAGAATCAGAGGGTGAGAGAGGTGGTGGAGTGGCTAGGGTTTCTGAGAATCAGAGAGTGAGAGAGGTGGTGGAGTGGCGGCTGAGGCTTGAGTGAGCGAGGTAGTGAAGTGGCAACTGAGAGTCAGAGAGGTAGTGGAGTTGGAGGCTGAGAATCAGAGAGTGAGAGAGGTGGCGGCGGCGTAGAGTGGCTAGCTAGGGTTTCTGAGAAATGAGAATCAGAGAGTGAGAGAGGTGGTGTAGTGGCTAGGGTTAGGTTAGTTTCTGAATATATATGGCTAGGGTTGGGCTGAACGTTTTTTTTTTATGGGATTGGGCTGGGTCGATTGGTAAGTGGTAAGGTTTTTTTTATTTAATAGTTGGTTCGGTTGGGTCAATCGGTTCAAACCCTAAACCGAACTCAACCGAACCAAACCAAATCAAACAGATTTTTTCCATAAGCCAACCCGCCAACCGACCCGTCCGAACCGAGATGGCCCTTTTTTGTAGCGGGCCGGTCGGTTTTGGGTGGGCCCAAAGTTTCTGGATAGGCCAAGGAAAATTAAGGAGACTCTAAAAGTGTTGACTTAAGATAACGTTGGGAGTAAAAGTATATTATTTTTAAAGTTTAAGGACCATGTTTACACATATCACATTTGTGGGTGGCCAATTGCTCGTAAGTAAAAGAAAAAATACATATTCGTAGACAAAGATATAAGAAATAAAAAAATTGGAAAAGCGGCAACCTAACAAAAAGAATAAAATACACTCACCCCCTTAAGATATGTGAGAATAACACTTAGTTTCATTCTTTTGTAAAATAAACACTCCACCCCAGGAATAATCTCAAAATTAAACTCAACTTCACACTTCATCTCACTCCCTTTAACATTATCCAAATGATGTAAAATAATTTTATATAAATATAAATAATAAATAGATAAAATTATCTATTAAAAAATAATAAATATATTATAAAATATAAATATTGTGGTCAGGATATGATAAGAGCAAAATAAGATAAATGATTGGATAAGAACATAGTATAATAAGAGCAGGATAAACCCTTATTATATCATGTGTTTGAGGTGGACAATATATTGATAGGATATGGTACAAACAATGAAAACAAATCAAATTTTCCATTGAAATAAAAGATGCATAGTATTTATTAAAATTTAATTTTCATAATATTTTTTCTTAGAGTGATTAGAATTAAATTGATTATTATTAATTAGACTATTTTAGTTTTTTTCAAAGGGACTCTATTTTAATTAAAACTATTATATATGTAACCAATGAGTTTTAACTTATTAGGGGTAAGTGATCATTGATAAAAATTAATCAAATTTTTAAAAAATTATTAAAAGATATTATTCCTAATTATATTTCTAATTATAATTATATAAGTAGAGAAATAATTTTAAATAATATCATATGATAATATAAATTCGTCTATATTTACGATTAAAATTTACATATATATATATATATATATATATGTGAGTAGCATATTTTATTATTAGTGAAGAATGATTTTGTGTAATTTTACTATAATATAAATAACGAAAAATAATATTAACTAAGTAGTAGTAAGTCATAATGAAAATTTAATTATTTTATATGAGTAAATACAATATTTTCACCATTTATAAATTAGGTTATTTTTTAATTAAATTTATTAGTAACTAAATAATTTTAACTTAACAATAACTACTAGTAATTGATGAGTAATAAAATTAAAATTTTATTAAAATCAAAAAATTATGTTTACTAATATAAAGGTTGAAATTAATTTTGAGTTATGGTAATAAATAAATAAAAAAACTGATATTCCATATTGTCTGGATAATTTTTATCTGACTCTTTTCTCATGATAACTTTTACAGATGATAAACATGTTAAGATAAGGAATATGATATTATTATCTTATCATGATGACGCAACAAACAAAATATTACAATATGATAAGATTACTACTATCCAACCTATTCTACGATGTCTGATTATCCTATAAATATATGATAATATATTTGTGAGAAGTGACAACAGAACAGAGACCTCTAGAACACCCTCTCACTCCCTCTCTCTTTGCTCTACTGAAGCTTTGTATCAGCATGGAGAAGAAGGAAACATAGAAGGAGAAGAAGAAACCCAACCTCATCGAGTTGATTCCTGAAATGACCGGTCTTTCTTCTGATCATAAGAACAAGAAGATGAGGATCAACGACAAAGAGAACCAGAACATCGTCGCTCTCCCTGAGGATTTGATTCCACTTATTCTGGTGAGGTTACCTGTTCGATCTCTCCTCCGCTTCAAATCGGTGTGTAAGTTGTGGCTGTCTCTGATTTCAAACACCCAATTCGCAAAATCACATTTTGATCTAGCTGCTGCACCCACTCACCGTCTTCTTCTCAAAAGAATCAATGGTGGTTCTGAAATTCAATCATTGGATTTTGAAGCATCGCTTCGCGACGATTCTGCTGTGGTAAACCTCAAATTCCCACCCTACAATGCTCCATTTTTTCTAACTTTAGGTTCTTGCAGAGGTTTTATTCTGTTGACAAAAACGATGGGTCGGTCAGAAGGTGATCTCATTTTGTGGAACCCTTCAAATGGTTTCCACAGAGAAATTCAAGCAACCTATGGCTATGATGACTGGGACTCATGGTATCACCCATCATCAACCCGTGTCCGCCAAGGAATTCCTCGTTATGTCGGT
Source organism: Lotus japonicus (assembly GCF_012489685.1). Lineage (NCBI taxonomy): Eukaryota > Viridiplantae > Streptophyta > Magnoliopsida > Fabales > Fabaceae > Lotus > Lotus japonicus. Next base: position 104,159,497 of record NC_080041.1, on the reverse strand, counting down.
TGTTTTGTGTCTGGTTTTCTGTATGGTTTTGGATATGATCAGTCCAACGATGACTATTTTCTTGTTTTGATACGATTTGGTAGACATGAACCTCAAGCAATTGAGCATGGAGATGACGACCTTATTGTTTGTATGACATATGGTGGACCTAAAGTGACTACATTTTCGCGGCCTCGGATTGAGGTTTTGTCTCTTAAAACCAATGTCCCCTCCTTCATTTATGGCGAAGAGCTTGAATATGTGGAGCTCGGACGTCAGTCAGCATCTGGTTTGTTCTTGAATCAGTCCCTGCATTGGTTGGTCAAATCCAAGGCTATAGGGCTTCATGTAATCATTGCCTTTGATTTGGTTGAGAGGAGTTTATCGGAGATTCCTCTGACACCTGATTTGGCACAAGAATTGACAACACTTGAAAATTATCATTTGACGGTACTGGGAGGATGTCTTGGTTTGTGTTGTAATGATGTTGGTGATGACCATGAAATGACTGAGATATGGGTCATGAAAGAGTATAGAGTGCAGTCTTCTTGGACTAGATCTTTTGTTCTGCCTGAGTATGACTTTATACCAATATGCTTCACTGTAGGTGGTGGTGTTTTTGGATCAGATAGTAGTAAAAGATTTGAGAAATTTGATGATAACGGAGAACTACTGGAGGATCACACATATGGACAAGAGAACGAAGTTGTTTCTAAATGTTTTGGCATGTACAGGGAGACCCTACTAACACTCCCTAGTGAACTATCATGACCTTGAGGAAGCACATGAAGACAACTGTCAGTACCTAGAAACAAGGAAAAATTAGTAAGCAATGTTCTCCAACCCTTTTTATTTCATTGTTCTAGTTCATCTTGTATTATGAAAAACTCAAAGCTATATGCATAATACCTAATACATGAAAATGATACCTTAAACCTATTGTTGTGCTCTCCCTTTCTAACTTAAGAATATTTCCTATTTGTTAAAAACTGATAATTGGAATTGCAAGGAAAGATGAGATTTGGTGTTGGATTGAATTCACTGAAAAATTGTTTGATGCCTTGACTACTCAGAAACATTAAAGGCTATTTGCCATATGAACTCATGTTTCTCACAAGCCACAAAGTAGCTATAATATTGTATATATTATCCTTGATGCCATACTCCTGGTTTTTCTTCAAATGACGATATTGTGTTAGAGAATGTCATATGTATCATCTGATATTAAACAATCTAGTGTGAATGCAGCACTAGTGTATGTTTAAGTAAGGATTTGGATTCCAGTAAAATTGAAGTTTGAAGCATACTTTCATATTTAATTATGCTTCGAAGTAGGATTTATCAAACTTTATTTGTAGTAAGTGCCGGTTAGTTAGCATCGTTTTCTCTAGGTAATGTTATTGTGCTTACACTCTATTTCTCTTACCCTCTTTTACACGGTTTTCATGTTACTTACTTAGGGTGTCTTTTCTGCAAGCTATTGTGCTCTTGCATCCATTGGCGTTGAAGTTGTGAAGATATTGTTGATCTTAACCATATGAGAGCTAAAAGATCGTGATGTAGCAATGGGGTGAAATTGTTGAAACTAATCAAGTTGTGATCTTCATTGATCTCACATGTAATTGATTTAACCGCTTCATCACTTTGATTTCGAATTGATTAGGTTTTCTATGATAGCTCCTGACATACTTTGCAGTTTTTGTCAGTAGCTCGTATTTTTTGTAATTCAATTTCTAAAGTAGGGAAAACTTTCATTGTGCTAAACCCCTTTGGATAAGTGGTGTAGAATCCTTGCTGTATTTGATAAATGTTTGATTTCTAAAGAGATTTTGGAGCAAAATGGCCATTGGTATTTTTTTGTGAGCACATGGTGCTTATGGGTGTAGTTTAATGCCTGAACTGAGACTTCTTAATGAAAAACATGACTTCAGTAGTGCATCATGCATGGCTTTCTTGTTTAGATAGATATATATATAATAATTGTAAGTTACATTTTAACTTTAGTGTGTTACTGATTGCATGGTAATTGATTGTATTACTAATTGAATCAGCTAGTATTGCAGGCAATAAATTAGCTTCCTTTATTGTAGCATTCATTTTCTACATGATTATTGTTGGTATACTTTGCAGCTATGCTCCATAAGTATACCTTTCTGGGAGAGAAAGTTATTTTACTTTCATTGCTTTCTAGAGTTTGCGTAGCATCTTTTATTTCCTGGCCTAGTTATTGATCCTACCATCTAATCTCAATGCCCTTTTTCTTCTGTGGTACATTTAACTGAAAAGCATATGTGAAGACACAATTATTTAAGACAAGAAACAGAACATGGTGGATTTCAATTTAATTCTTCTACAACTATTTTTGTGATATGTGATAATTCAAGCATTCTTGATCCATCAGTGTATTGAGACTAGCAAGCAAGTCATGAAGAATTTATCTCTGAAGGATAGCTCAAGTGGTAAGAGTTAGGGACATAAGGGTAGGGTGAGATAAAGGGTGAAGGGTCCCGGGTTCGAACCTGGAGGAGGGATTAATTTACTAACATTTCTAACAACTAACATTTGCCTATAAAAAAAAAAGTCATGAAGAATTTATTGTATATCTTAATGAATTTCTTAAAGTAAGAGAGTTTATCTTAGATGACCAAATGAGCAGAAAATATTGTATGGAAGTTGCTTATTTCCTTCTATTTACTCATACTACTTTGATTTAGAACTGAGTATCATATTTTCTTTTCAGCTCAGAGCCTAAAGAATATCTTCATTCAATTTTTGCTTTTTGGGTATTTAGACATTATGTTTTATTTAAAAAAAAATTCCTATCTTGAATATAATCTTTCTAGCATTCATTTTTTGATAAGAAATACTCTATATTTTCTTTACATCTTTAGAGAAATGATTCACTGAACATCCAATTTAGTATATTGATTCATTAAGGAACCTCCTCCAGTCCATATTCAGACATTTTCATTTTGGGACACTGATTCTCCTTTCCCGTATGTTGGAAATGGAGTTTCTAAAGCATGCTTTTATATACACTCTTTATGCATAGGTTACTATGAGCAAGCACACTTATTTTTATATGAGCAGAAATATTGTTTGATTTACTAAATAATCCTTTTTCATTTTCCTTTTACCTTAATGTGGATGGGGATCCTTATTCCTGATAATATCAAAGATCAAATGTATCAAATGCATATAGGGATTATGGGACTACTACACTAGACTTTTGAGCAATTTGTCTCGTCCCATTTTTTTGTTTGTATTGAAAATTAATGGCTCTTTGAATTCTTTTGTGAAAGTAGTGAACTAGTCCATTACTAACACTTGTTAGATTTCTATTATTATTGAAATTGACATATGGCAAATGAAGTCTCGGAGTTTACCCTAAAATATTTTTTTCATTAGGAAGTGATAGTAAACTTTCTCTATACATACTGCAATCTGATAGCCAAAATAAACTGTTAAGGTTATGGGGCAAAGTTGTGCATTGGTCGAGCAACCATCCTTTGTCATTAAGTATCATGAATATGTCAAAGCCATTTGTTCCAAAAAATTTACCATGTTTGGTGAAACATAATGGAGAAAAGAAGTTTTGGGGAATGTTACAAGTAGAAAAAACAAATAACTTAGTCCAAGATGATTGCACTTTATATACTTTCATTATCCAAATCTCAGAGCCTGTTTGAATTTGTTTTGCATTTTATGTTTTTAAAAACTGTTCTTAGAACAATTTTAAAAAACTATTTTCAGAACAAAATAAAAAAAACTCGTTTGGTAATATTTATTTATTTAGAGATGAGAAAATGAAAAAACTTGTTTGATAAATTTGTTTTGAAAATATGTTTTCTCATTTCTTTTTAATTTTTTTTTTGTACATCGGAAAGATAAATTGCACCTACCAGGAATCCATCCCTGAACCCCCTCTACCCAACACATGATCCCACAACTCGTACCACTTGAGCTATCTTAGGGGACATTTCTTTTTAAATCTTCATTATGTTTTAATTCCTTTTTATAATTTTTTTAAACAAATTGAAAACTTGGATATTTTTAAAATACAACCTTAGATAGATGTATTCATAGTTATGCTTTTCAATAATTTATTTTAATGGAAATAAATAGGAAATGATATCTGATGGTGTCAGTCGCAGTAGTAAAAAGATATTAATCTCTAAGTTAAGAGTTCAATTTCTAAGAGCCGTACTCTTAAGGAGAACTTTGTCCTTCACCACACCCGAATTGAAGAGAAATTTAATAAAAAAATGCAACATGATATTGGGATGAGTATATAATTCTAACTCCTTTGATTTAAAAATAATAATTTATAAGTAACCTACGTAAAAGAAAATTATAACTAAGCCTAAACTAATAACTGTAGAAAAAAAATTGAGCATATTATTTACATATATGTCCGACGACTATATGATAAATTATATATATATATATATATATATATATATATATATTTGAGTGGCAAAGTAGAAAAACCTACAGATTTGTGAAAGAAAAATAGAATTGATAAGTTTGAAATAATTACAGAGTTGTCATTAATGAATCCAACTTGTTCTCCTTCCCCTGGTGTTTTCAGAACGAAAAAACAAAAACAGCTTTGAATTGTTCTTGTTTTTTTGTTTTAAAATACAAAAAAAAGAGAACTGTTTTGAAAACAATTATTTAAAAAACACGGACCTAAACAAGTTTTTTTGTTTTTTTATTTTATTTTTAAAAACAGTTATCAAACAAGCCCTCAGTCTTTGGAGTCCCAACACCCATGTAGCATAGGCTGAGACATTTTCCAATGACCTTCAAGTAATATCATTTATGTTGTAATTTCCCGGCTAAAATTGGTGACAAAGAAAATCTCTAACAAACACCTTTCTACCAAATCAAAGGCAATGATTGCATGAAGATTGGTTTCAGAATTAATAACCAACCAGTGCAGGGCCTTGTTCAAGAAGTACCCAATAGGATTGATATCACAACCATCCATTTTCGCATATGGAATAGGCTCCGGATAAAACAAGTAATGTGTTTTCGAGGAAAAAAATTAGAAACTTCATATAATCCAAAATCTCTAAAAGAACAAAACATTCTATAATTCATGTAATCCAACATAAATAAGATTAAAAGTAAATTTGTAAATGTGTTAGAGTATAAACACTAAATGAGTAAATATAAATTATATAATGGGTTGGAGATTTTTGAACTGAATTGTATAAAATAAAATAAAAATCTCAATATCATTGGGTTGGTACGTAAGGTGAATGGATTACATTTGATTAGTGTTGAAACATTAGAAACGAAGATTAGGGATGGCAATTTTGCCCAAACCCATGGGTACCCGCCCGAACTCGATCCGATTTGACGGATAAAACCCGAGTTGACTGGATTTGGGTTTGGGTTTGGGTTTTGCCCGTTACTGTAGCAGTTTATGGGTTTGGGTTTGGTATTAGTTAAATCCGTGCCCACATCCGCCCGAACCCGAACCCAAAGATACCCGAAACATTAAATTGCAAAAAAAAAAAACTCTCATACATATATATTTATAAACTTTGTTCTTAGTGTTTGATGATTAATTATACTTTTGTATGTCTGAGAAAGTAAACTCTAAACTAACTATTGTCGTCTCACTTTGACGATGGATGAGGATGATGAATAAATTTTTTTTTTCTTTCTATAAAAGTATTGGGTTTGGGTTTGGGTTTCGGGTAAATCCAAAACCCAATGGGTTTGGGCATGGATTTCATTTTATCGCCCATGAGGGTTTGTATTTGGGTTCTGGGATTTGGGTTTGGGTTTGGTAATTATAAAACCCGTGCCCGATCCTACCCGTTGTCATCCCTAACGAAGATAGAACTTGAAAATGGGATGCTTGAGGCTTAAATAAAAATATTGATTAAACAGTTTAGTTTTATGCAGTAGTATGATCAACGCTTGCATGACATTAAGAGATTGATTTCTTAAGCATCTGCCATATATATCCTATGCTTCAATGTGGAAGCAAGGATTTGAGGAATAATAACATGATCAGCTTCGCTTTTCTCATATTCAATTGACATTTAAAAGCTACTCACATTAGCTACTCTCTAAAATTAATTTTGACTTTGGAATCAATTGTAGAAAAATTTCTAAATATGTACCAAGTCTCACTTCGACTCAGAAGCAAATTCTTAGCCAAATCTATTTGATGCATTGGTTTCACTTCAGATGTAGACCAAACAAGCTCTGAAAGGCAATAGTGATGAGCTTCTGCCCAAACACTGGGATTGACATATATTCGCTTAATTATATGAACTGGTGAAGATGCAAAGTTGTGAATTTCGTTTGTAAGATAAATGACAATGTGTTGAGATTTGACTTTGAGATGTAAACATTAGTGACCAAAGGGATCATGGATATGAAACTTTAAACTTGGCATTGGCCAAGATGAATATTTCTATTTCTAAGAACATTTGGATCAATTTATCCTTCCTTAAAATTCATTCTAATCACAAAAGCTTCTTTTGGTTCTGAATTATACAGGGATTTCCAAATTAGATATAAACGAATATGAATATGCAGGAGCTTTGTGCACCGGGCTGCCCTTTTTTCATACCAGAAATGCAAGCAATTTGACATGCAGCGAAAATATCACATGCATCATCAATCACAGGGCAGACACCATCCTCAGCATACACATAATAGACAACCGAAACACAAAATAGATATAAATCAACCCCAAAAAACACAAAACTCAAAATTGCAAGAGCTGGTCTTTATTTTCCATAACAAAAATGCTTGGAAGCTTCAAATTTGCAGCAACTATACAAAAAATGCAAGAAAATTGAAAAGCAGGAAAAATATCAAATTCATCATCATATGACACCATCCTCAGCATATACAAAATAGACAACACTTTTTATTTGTATAGGGGAAAAATTCCAGAAGCTAATTAGTCATTAAAATGTTCCCACTGTCTCGAAAGACTTGTGAACATGAGAATGTCCTTACCTCTATTCCACATTGGAGTGGGAGCGCTAACAAAATGAGCATAAAACTTGTTTTGAGCACATGTCACTGAGATCATATCAACTCCATCAATTTCATACACACAATATACATGTCCCTTATCATCCTTCACAGTTCACACAGATATGATGAGACTAAAATTTAGTTAATTCTTGCACGGTTGCACCATCACTGGCACTACCATACCTACGACAATCAAAATATCTAGAGATATGGCGAAACTGTATATGATAGATAACTTATGAACATTAGAATGATCAAGATGATTAAGATCGTCAGGATTACCATAACTTCAAGTCAAAATGAGTAACAACACAATATCTAACAAAAGTTAGGAACCATTTCTGTAGAAGAGGTACCAAAATACAGTACAAATAAGAAGAGATCAAACCTGAAAACCATTTAAACGATAATAAGAGAAACAAACTGCAACTACAATAACAACATTAAGAGGGAAAGAGATAAAGATGCTAAAACTAACTCCAGCTAGGATTACCTAACTCATACATTAAAATATAACTAAGTTCAAAAGCCTGCATCGACTCCCAACTTACAGAAATCACGACTATAAGCAAACACTATTGGAGCGAGATGATTTAACACTATATAAATAAAATTCTCTTCCAAATGGTAAGCTCTCTTCTTGCGATATCATCATTAAAGGCAAGCCAAGACATGAAGTGTAACTGTCTAGAGCATTCTTGCACCCTTCATCACCTGCAAGAAAAGAGGAGTTTATTTTAAATGTCACCATATTATAATTTCTATAGGATCTTACTTTGAGAACTGTTATTTCACCCAGACCTTAGTTGTTTTTCTTGTATAACTTTCCACCAAAATTGCCTTTGTATATTCTAAGCACAAGCGAAATCAAATGTTTTTCATATCAATTGGTAAATTCAGTCCACCACCAAACCTCATTTTTCCTTGCAATTTCATGTGTCACACTTATGGAGAAAGAAATAAAATCTCTTAAGAAGGAGAAAGTACAAGATAATCTTCGTGTGTCATATCTTCTACATATAACTTCCATTTTTTGTTATGCATGATAAATAGTAATAAAATGATGAAAAGGATTGAAGAATTACATACACTAATTCTTATTGTCAGTTACTATCGGTCATCTTTACTTGCTTCCTCCAAGGCATTCGTCAGTTGGTCATCTTCACTTGCTTCTTCAAAGTCATTAGGGAGTGATAGTAAACTCTCTCTATACATACCACAATCTACGTGAATAAATTGTAGTCTATCAGGTGCCGGCCAAAGAGAGCACTGATCAAGCAGCCATCCTTTGTCATTAAGTATCATTAACCTTCCAGTGCCATTTGATCCAAAAATTTCACCATGTTTGGTGAAACATATTGGAAAAAAGACATTTTTGGGAATGTTACAAGTAGAAAAAGCAAATACCTTAGTCCAAGAAGACCGCACTTTATATTTTTTCATCATCCAAATCTCAGCCATTGAATCCATGTTACCCAGGTAACATAGACTAAGACATTCTCCCAAGACCCTCAAATAATATGGTTTATGTTTCAATTTCCTGGCTAAATTATGTGACAAAGGAATCTCTGACAAACCATGCTGTACCAAATCAAAGGCAATAATCACTTCAAGCTTTGTATCATAAGACATAACCAACCAATGCAGAGCCTCATTCAAGTAGGACCCAACTCTTAAATCTTCATCAATACTCACATACAGAACACTAGTAACCTTATTACAGTCGAGGAATTTGTTCTCAATGAAAGAAATTCAATTATATTTGGATAATCACGATACATACAATCTTCGCGGTCAAAATGCATCATTCCTATAAGAACTAGCAAGTAGTCATCAGTTGAGGTGTCATAGCCAAAACCAGTTAGATATTCCAACATGGCCTCACCAAGGTTATCTTGTCCTTCAATTCGTCTCTGGGAACCAGTTGATGGATTCCATATAATGGTATTACCACATTCATAGGCTACAAGTGTAAATCCTCTGCAAGAACCCAAGAAATATGGTTCGTAGTCACGAGTATTCGTACCAGTACTATTGGGAAATGGAAGCGGAAATCTGAGTTTTACTAGAGAAGACTCATAATTGTGAAGTGGTGCATCTATATCTATGGACTCAATTTCAGAATCAGTAACTCTTCTAAGCCGATATCGGTGGAATCAGTACCTCTTCAATTGCCAAATCAGTACCTCAGTAGAATCTGTGGAATCAACTCTTCAGGGAGATTGGAGAAGAGAGAATGGTTCTTCTGTAATTAAGTTTTACACAATCATTCAATTACATTTCTCAATTTTGCTAGTTTATAATTAATTTTGAATTTAATAATATTTAAAATAGGAAATGGAAGGATGTGATTAAATAGCTCTGTAAAACATTTAATCAGTGCATAAAAATTAATCTCAATATTGTAAATACCCACATTAATCTCAATAGTAAGTACCCAAAAAAAAAAGTAAGAGGTATAAAGTATAAGGAGACAAGAGGAGCCCTTGAGCCGAGGAAGCAAACAAGGTGATGTCACATGTTTACCCAAAATCTTAAAAGGATTGGGTTTAATCACTTATAATTTTCAACGTATCCATTCTTTTACGATACATCGGAAAACTCAACCTATCCATTTTAACTAATGTTAAACTTCAACTCACACGGTCACACTTATTTTTTTATTTTTTTAAATAAACTCTACTTCAACTTGAAAGCACTTTCAATCCAACGGAACTTAGGAGTTACTTTCACATTTTCACATTGGAATTCGTGTTTTTCGATTGAAACTATTTTGGAACGCTTGTGAACTGAAAACTAAACACACACTTAGGCTCTGTTTGAATTTCCATTGGGTGAATGTGAAAGCACATTCACACAACTCAACAAATGCATTTCGTTGGATGAATGTGCATTGGAAATCATGATCTCGAATTCCAATGCTTTAAACAAATTTCCAAACTGAAAACCAAACAGGGACTTAAAAAACTTGTGAACTTGCGTTAAAATGTCCTTATCTCTATTCTACTCTTGAATGGGAGTGCTATCAAAATAAGCATAAAAGCTTGTTAAGAGCACATGTCATTGAGATCAAGCTATGAATACCAACCCATCAATCTCAAACACAAAATACACTTGCCCCTTATCTTCCTCCACACAGATATGATTAAGCTAACATTTATTCAATCCTTGCACATTTGCAACACCACTGCCCTACATACAGCAATCAAAATATCTCAACATATTTGGTGAAACTGTATATGACAGATACCTTATGAATATCAGGATCATTAAGAGGTTAGAAAATGACAAGATGCGAGATTAATCCATATCATAACTTGATCAGTTTCAAGATGATTAAGATCAGCAGTATCACCATAATATCATGTCAAAGTAAGTAACAATACAATATCTTACAAAAGTCTGGAATAAATTTTGTAGATGAGGTACCTAAATACAGTACAAATAAGTAGAGATTGATCCTGATAACAAAGTAAACGAGATTAAGAAAAACAAATTTCAACTACAACAAGTCAAAAACAACATTAAGGGAAAACAGACAAATATGCTAAATAACATGTACTAACTCCTGCTAGGATTTCCCAAGTTATACTCTAAACTATGATTAAGTTCAGAAGCCTACCTTGGCTCCAACTTACTGAAATCATGACTAACCAAACACTACTGAAGCGAGATGATTTAAAATTGTATAAATAAAATTCTCTTCCAAATGCTAAGATCTCTTCTTGCAATATCATCATTTGAAGTCAAGTCAAGACATGAAGCATAATTGTGTGAACTCTTGCACCTTACAAGGCCTGCAGGAAAAAGAAGAGCTTATTTTAAATGTCGCCATATAATAAATTCTATAGGATCTTAGTTTGAGAAGTGTTATTTCACCCCAGACCTTGGTTTTTTCTTATATAATTTTAGACCAAAATTGTCTTTGGCTATTCTATGAAAACATGAAACTCTGGCTTATAAAAAAAAAGTCTACCACCAAACTCATATTTCCTTGCAATTTTAGGTTTCACACTTATTTATGAAGAAATGTAATCGCTTAAGAAGGTGGGTGTGCAAGAAGATAGGTTAAGGAATCGTCTTGTAGTATCATATGTTGTACATATGACTTTCATTTTTTGTTATGCATGGTAAATAGTAATAAAATGGTGAAAAGGATTGAAGAATTACATACACTTATTCTTATTGTCAGATACTATTGGTCATCTTCACTTGTCTCCTCCTAGGAAATCGTCCGCTGGTCATCTTCACTTGATTCCACAAAGTCATTAGGGAGAGATAGTAAACTCTCTCTATACAAACCACAATGTAGTATACTCTCTCTTCTCTCACCAAACATCATATGGGGTTTGGACCATTTTGTGCTCTGATCAAGTAGCTGCCACCCTTTGTCATTAACTATCATTAATCTTCCAGAGCCATATGAACAAAACAATTCACCATGTTTGGTGAAACATATTGGATAAATGACATTGCGGGGAATGTTATAGATAGAAAAAACAAATGACTTTGTCCAAGAGGACTGCACTTTATAGTCTTTCATAATCCAAATCTCAGCTGTTGAGTCTGTGTCACCCGGGTAACATAGGCTGAGAAACTCTCCCATGACCCTCAAATAATACAATTTATTTTCTAATTCCCTGACTAAAACTTGTGGTAAAGAAATCTCAGACAAACTCCTTTGTACCAAATCAAAGGCAATAATTACATGAAGTTTGGTTTCATAATAGGTTACCAACCAGTGCAGGGCATCGTTCAAGAAGGCCGCAATTTTGAGATCAGCACAATCCATATCCACATATTGAGCATAAGTACCCTCCTGGTTAAACCAGGAATTTTTTTTCATGGAAAAAATGCGAATGGTAGTAGGAAGATCAGGTACATCCTGTGGATAATAGTCTTCAGGAATCACCATCATAAGAACGAGCAAGTAGTCATCCGTTGATTTGTCATACCCAAAACCAGTTGGATACATAGCAATCATCTCATCAAGGTCGTCTGCAATTCTTCTCTGCTCTCCGGTTGATGGATTCCATACAATGACATCACCCTGTGGATATGCTACAAGAACAAACCCTCTACATGAACCCACAAACTCAACATCGCTAGGGGGGTCAAGACCAAAAACATATTCCTCACGGGGTGGTGGAAGCGGAAATTTGAGGTTTACTACACAAGAATTGTCTCGAAGTGATGCATCTACATCTATGGACTCAACTTCAGAATCATTGCCTTTCGTAAGACATCGGCGAGTGGGTGAAGCAGATATATCATAGTGAGATTTACCTAATTTGGGATCGGAAATGAGAGACAACCACGATTTGCATACCGATTTGAAACGAACCAGAGATCTCACCGGTAACCTCAGCAGAATTTGTGGAATCAACTCCTCAGGGAGATGGGAGATGAGAGAGGGGCTCTTCGTGCTCCTTTGTCGCTGCTCGTTCATCTCTCAGCTATAGATCTTCAATCACTGGTCGACGACAATCTCCTAGTCGATGTCAAACCTGGAATGCTTCCTTCAATGTGTGTTACCCTCCTTGTACCTAGAACCATGAATGTTTCGTTGTGTTTTTCTGATTTTCATCTCTAACTATTCACTGCGCGGACACAGGGAAATGTATATTTTTTATTCTCTCCTCATTTTATCGGTTTTGTATAATAATTATAATTATAATAAAAGTTAATATATTTAATGGAGTTACATTAGTATTAATAATGATATTATATTAGTTATTATTTATTGTTGTATATTCTTAATTATATGAATTTTTTGTTTAAGTTCTTCCAAGAATCAGATAGTACGGATTTCCCTGCTTCCGACGGTGGTACATAACTTTGATTGACCTAGCTTGCAGAATAGAGTTACGTTGAGCAAAAGAATCATTGAGTTTGGTTGTACTTACAAAAGACACTCTAACATTAAAGTCAGTGAAAGATAAAAAAGAGTATGAGAAGAACTCATAATATAATGAGCAATGTGTGTAAATGAATGTTTACACTTGTATTTATATGTTAGAAATTGTCACAACCGTATTTGCAAGTCATTTAATTTGGAAATCCTGTGAAAGGGTTTCTGAGAACATGGTTGATTGTGGGCCTTGGGCAACCGTGTATAAGTGTATCTTCATGCGGTAGATCGACCTTAGTTGAGACTTGATGTTCCTTAATTGAATTATTTATCTTCCTTTATAATACTCATTTAGTTGCAAGAACTTCATACCAGTTGAAATACTTTTAAACATTTTGGCATTTTTTGCCGGCCAAAACAACTTGTTTCTTAGATCGCATTTGGTAACCGAATCGGATATGATAGAATAAGACGGAATAAATGTAATAAGATAATAATATTATATTCAAGATGTTTAGCAAATACGACACAAAAGGAACATGATCATAAAATTAATTGCACATATACCCCTAGCATAATAGCATAATTACTATCAACAATGTAATAGAATCACTGAGTTATTATAGACTAAAAAACATTGATTACAATAGGGGTGCTTATGATAAGACTGAGTACAAAGCTTTTGTTTTTTTTTTTTCTTGTTTGATTTTTTTTCGCAAAGAAAAGAAGGAAACAATCACATAAACAATGAATGGGATTCTGTTTGTAAAAATGAGTGAACTGAGTACACAAACTATTACATATTCGCAGGAAAAGAAATGAGTGAGGCGAGTTCTCCCAATGGTGTGGGTGGATTGCATAAAAAATTGTGTGTGCAGTCGCATATGAGAGAAATGGCTCGATGAAGAAAAGAAGAGTGAAGCGTTTTTTTATAAGCAAGAGTGAAGCGTATGATTAGAAAAAATGAGAGAATAAAGTAAGGGATAATTTTATCAGTGTAAAATATTTAAATAGAATTTATGTTTTATTCTTTTTCGTTTGTTAAGATTCTAACTGAATTGTAAACTGAATTGTATTTCTGAAAAGTTGAATTACAATGAATAGCATTTAGCTATTTATAGAGAATCAGAGAAGCTTGCGTAGCAAGCTGTTACTAAGAGAGAGAGAGAGAATCAGTTACACAGTGTGTAACTGATTCTGTTACACCTAATAACTAATTCTGTTACAGATTGACATGTCAGCAATGCCATGTCAGCATGTGACTACATATATCCTAATACACCCCCTCAAACTGAAGGTGGGTGAGAAACTAGTTTCTCAGTCACATTAAGTTTGCTTCTAAGGTCTTCAAAACGAGTAGGAGAAAGTGCTTTGGTGAAGAGGTCAGCAAGCTGATCAATGGAAGGAACATGATGAACAAACAAAGACTTATTCAGCACCTTCTCTCGAACAAAGAAAATGTCAAGTTCCATATGTTTGGTGCGGGTATGCAAAACTGGATTATGAGTTAATGCAACAGCTCCCATATTATCACAGAAAATTCTGGGAACTGTGAATGGAACATGCAGCTCTTGTAACAATGATTGAATCCATAGCAACTCAGCTGAGGTATTAGCAAGACTCCGATATTCTGCTTCAGTACTAGACCTGGCTACCAAAGTTTGCTTCTTAGAGGTCCAAGAGACAAGATTAGGACCAAAGAAAACACATGACCCTGAGGTGGATCTCCTGTCATCAGGATCAGATCCCCAATCAACATCACAGTATGCCACTAGAGCTACTAGAGAGTGCAGAGAACAAGGCTTGATATGCAAGCCATGATGAATTGTACCCTTTAGATACCTCAATATCCTCTTAACTGCCTTCCAATGTTCCTCCAAGGGCTGACTGAGAAATTGACACACTTTGTTGACTGAAAAGCTTATTTCAGGTCTGGTAAGAGTGGCATATTGCAAGGCCCCAACTATGGACCTATAGAGTGTAGGATCTGCAAAATAATCTGCTCCATGCTTGCTTAGTTTGGCACCACTGACCATAGGTGTAGAGATGCCTTTAGCTTCAGCCATGTCTGCTCGTTCAAGAAGATCACCAATGTATTTGGTCTGAGTAAGTAGGAGAGACCTATCTTGCAAGTGATGGACTTGAACACCAAGAAAATAGTCTAACTGACCCAATTGTTTTAAAGCAAATTCAGAATTAAGCTTTTGAACAACCTCTTGAATGAAGGGCAGAAAATTCCCTGTGATAATGATGTCATCTACATAGACCAAAATATAGATGATACTTGACTTATGATGGAAAGTAAAGAGGGAAGGATCACAACAGCTTGCCCTGAACCCAAATTTGATTAGAGCTGTCTTCAACCTATCAAACCAAGCTCTTGGAGCCTGTTTGAGCCCATATAAAGCTTTGTTCAGCTTGCAAACTAGGGTCTTGTCTGAACTTTGAAAACCAGCAGGCTGCTGCATATATACTTCTTCTTGGAGGGCACCATGAAGAAAGGCATTATTCACATCAAGCTGGTGAATATGCCACTGTTTAGACACAGCCAGGGTAAGAATCAAACGAATTGTAATAGGTTTAACTACAGGAGAAAAAGTTTCTGCATAGTCAAAACCTTTCACTTGATGGTATCCCTTAGCCACCAATTATATACGATAATGTAGAAACATAACCTTCAAATAAGAGTGAAATATGGGTTGGCGGGCTAACCCAACCCAACTTGTCATTAGTTCATTAAAATACGGGTTGGACTGGACTAACTCACTTTTAAGATTTGGATTCAAAATCCTAATCCAACCCACCAAAATAAGTGGGTCAAACGAGCTACCCAGTGGGTCAAAATCATTTTGCCACCCCAACTTTGATATGATAATGATAAGAATTGAATAAATTTGTTTTTAGTCCTCGCATTTGTAGTGAATGTTAATTTTAGTTTCTCATTCTCTGAACAAGAAAGTTGCAATTTGGTCGCTAAAATTAGAAAATTGTTGAATTTAAGTGCTCGACTGAAAATGAACTATGTAGTAATATTTACGTGAGCATTTCAAGATGACTGCTCTTTATACCCAAATCTCAGCCATTGAGGCCGTGTCACCCGGGTAACATAGGTTGAGACATTCTCCCAAGACCCTTAAATAATACCATTTATTTTCTAATTCCCTGATTAAAACTTGTGGCAAATGAATTGATGAGAAAATCCTTCGTACCAAATCAAAGGAAATGATTACATGACGATTGGTTTCATAAGAGGTAACCAACCAATGCAGGGTATCGTTCAAGAAGGCCACAATTTTGAGATCAGCAGAACCTATATCCACATATTGAGCATAAGTACCCCCGTGGTCAAACCAGGAATTTGTTTTCATGGAAAAAATGCGAATAATAGTATGATCATTAGCTACTTGGTATGGATCTACTTCATGAATGATCAAAGGAATCATGATCGTAAGAACGAGCACTTGTTCATTCATTGTCGAAAAGTGTGGGGTTTGTGGAATTCGGTGATGCAGCATGTAAATGTAGCTTGGGCATGCCCGGGTTCTGTTGAGGACTTATTGCTGATGTGGGGGGGTATTCGAGCTGATGCAGACAAAGAAATCTGGGAGTTGGTACCTTACTCGATGGTTTGGACAATATGGCTCGAACGGAATGAATGCGTCTTCAATGCAAAGGTATTATGCTCTGAGAGTGTTTGGGATTTCTGCTTGTTGAGGTTGTTTTGGTGTATTAAAGGTGATTGGAAATAGTGCTCTTACAGCTTGGAGAAATTTGTGAGGAGTTTTGAGTTTGTTTGAAAATCGGCAGCAAAAGGAAAAGTAAGGATAGTAGCGTGGACACCACCAACGGGGGAGCTGTTGAAATTCAATGTGGATGGAGCATCCAAGAGGAATCCGAGAACGAGTGGGATTGGAGGGGTGCTAAGGGATGCTAATGGTTAGGTTCTGGGGTACTTTGCAAAATCGACAGGGCAAATGTGGGCATATGAAGCTGAAGCGCAGACAATTTACCAAGCTTTGGTGTTCTGTCAGCAATTTCATTTCTATGATATAATTATTGAGAGTGATTCATCTTTAGTAGTTGGTTGGGTGTTAAATGGGGAGATAAGGCTGATGAAAGGATATTTAATGAAGAGGTTTTCCTCCACTAACTACTATCAAATCTCTTTCAAGACTCAATCGTAGTATAGTATCGGGTTTTGTCGTCTCGATCCACAGGGATTGTGTTGCTACGTATTAATCTCACTAGCTAGACATTGTTTGAACAATTTAACCATGATATGTGTTTTATTTAGATTTAAATAAAGGAAAATGCTGAATAAAGCGATAAAAGAAATTTAAGGAGGCAAATAAAGAAGAAAATGTATTTGGAAAAGAGTTCACTTGATTTACAACTTATCCTCAACCAAAATACTTTTATAAGATGAAATTAACATTTAAGATGCCGATAAGAGCTATTCACCTACTAATTCCTTAGTTAAGTGAATCTACCAATTTAGAACCTAGCCTTAATTCCTTAAGCCCTAGTGATCATAAAAGGAGCATTCTAGCACATACCTACTCGATAAGACATTCTCATGCTCTGTTCCTAACCCAAGAAGTTCATGTCCTAGTGGATAGAATCTCTGACTGTCACTCAAGAAATCCTAATAGTTCCTACTAGATAATCCTATCCTAGAGAGGTGAGTATCCCAACTTGTCAATCGGTATAGATCTCTTTTCCAACTCATGATATTCATACCTAAGAGTTAATGTCTCCTATTGTCACCTAGAAAACCTAAACCCTACCTAAGACATGCCTTTCTTAAGATGACTGATGCAAGAGTGGTTTCTCTCATTAACTAAATTCACACCAACTTCTCAATTGTCATGCAAATCCTAAAAAACATCATATTGGCAAAAGATACATGAACGCTCAAAGAGAATCAATAATCTAAGACATAGGATTTTTTCCCCTTTCTATGAACCTAAGCTACATTAACCCATATCAATTTCTCAATCTATTTATGAATTAATATAAACTCTTTAAATTACCAATTAACCAATTGAAGCATTAAACATAGAGAGAAACACCAAATAATGAAAATCCATAATTATAATTGCATAATAGTATATTGAATAAGAGAAAAAACCAAATTAAGTCATCTCAAATACTAAAAGAGAGTCACAACAAAAAAATAGGTAAAAAGAAAAGCAAAACTCAAAATAGAACTGAGCCATGAACATCCGGAGAAGCTGTCACCTCTCCATGGCCCTGACACCGGCCCTCAAGGGTCTAGCCTTCCTCTCCACCAAGAAATTGCCTCCAAGTCTCACAAAGGTTTTTTATTTTGTTTAGGAGAAAAGAAAGATGAAAAAAAAAAATCCCAAAAAAAAATAGGTGAAAAACGGATTTTATAGTGTTTTTTCGTGTTCTGTGCGTTTTTGTCCTTTCTGCTGCCGTTTATGATCGAGAGCAGTCGCGTGCACCATATGTCTGTGCACTCTCATGTTGGATCACTAGAGTAGCTACGTGGCGCGACGTCATGCGAGGGCACACGGTAAGCTGCTGGACCCGCGACACACTGGATCTCAGCGTCCATAATTCTATTTTTCCATGATTTCTTCTTTTTTTTTCCTCCAAATCTTCTCCTAAAATAAAACAAATAAAGATAGATAAGAGATAAAAATATGATAATACCTTCAAATAAACTTATCTAATCATAAATTAAAGTAAATAAATCCTAATAATATCTAGAAAATAATATAAAATGTAGAAAAATACTAAAATCAAATAAAAACATTAAAATGCATGAAATAAGCCTAAAATGTCATAAAATGACTAAAATATCTTAAATAATATATTAAAATGCATGGAAATAAACTAGAAAAATAGTCTTAAATCCCGGGTCATCAAAGGCTATGGAAAATGTTTCAACTATTTAATCAAATAGATGAGTTAATGGTTGTTGTTCGCTGTGTGGGTGCGGCACATGTATTGAGGGAGGGGAATAGCGTGGCGGATTTTCTAGCAAACCACGGTGTGGAAGGGAAGATGACATCTGGGTGTGTTGTGATGTTCATGCTGTGTTTTAGCAGACATCTCCATGGGTGCTGCAAGTTACTGTTAAAGCTTAATGTCTCAGGTGCTGTCGCATGAAGTTATTGCAGGAGGAGTCATTCTATTTCCTTTGATTGTTTATTTAAGAAAAAAACTTTTGATTGTTGGTTTGTTGTGTTTGGCGGGTTTCACTCATTTTATCTATGGTGGGGGTATGTTTTTTGCTGGTTTGGTGGATTGCTCAGGTTGGGGACATATCAGATTTGGAGCATGGAGAATAAAGGTAGAAAAGTATATGGTTGATCTGATTATGTCGTACCAAAGATTAAGGGAATGAGCTAGCAGATGTAAGAAGGCATGTTCCATAGTGATTTGCGGCATGCTGGGTTACAAAAAATGGTATATATGATGCTATGGTATGGCAAGGGAAAGAATATAATCTATATATTTCAATGGGTAGGAATTTGTATGTATTTAGTATTTACTTGGTTAATTCTTGATCTGTGTACTCTTTTTTTCATCCTAATGGTTTTTCCCACTGGGTTTTCCTTATGGGGTATTTATGAGGCACAGTTTCTTGAGTGAGGTAGATTACTTGGTGGGAGTTCCGTTTTGTACTCTATCATGAGAGGGTTTCCTCATGACTTCCTTGTATCAATAAAGTCTTCTCTCTTAGAAAACAAAACCTAATCATATTGATCTTAGAACTATGAAGTACAATGATGTGCAGTAAAACGGGATTGAATAAATGAATGGCACTTACAAACCATGTTACAAATGGGGAAAACAAAGAACAAAGAAAAGAAAAGGAAGAAATCCTTCACAGTACATCGAAGAAGGAAGAAAAGATAAGAATATCAATATTCGATACTCACAAGGGGTTGTCTAAATGACCCAAGATAAAAAATGGGTTAAATAACCCAAGCCTAGGTGTTCCAATAATATTACTATATGTGTTTTTGAAAAATTTCAACTCATGTTACATGTGTCATTATAGAATCCAACTCATTTCATGATTCATTTTTTTATATATTTGTCATATTCATTTTATTAAATAATTTATTTATACTTTAAACCCATTAATTAGAATAAACTACACAACAAACCTTTTTTCTGGAAAAAAAAAAACAATCAAGAACCCTAATTCCCAATTTTGAATGTTCTGTTTTAATTTAGAACCCGAAATCTCATCATTGATAATCACCGGAACCACTTAAATCATTATTTTGTTTTTCACCATCGTATTGCTTTTTCCCTTTCATTATTGTTGTTATTATTGCTTTGCTAAATATACAACTCGAGTTGTTGGTTTCTCTTGCTTGCTGCATATAGTCTCCACCCAGTTCTTCATCACGTGGAAGATGGAGCAATTTTAGTAACAAATAACCATTTGTTTGTTCTTTTTTTATTGTTAATTGCCGAAGGAGGTGTTTAAAATTAGGAAGTTCCTCTAATGGTTGAAGGAGGTGTTTCCGTGGAGACTCACTTCCATGAAATAGAACACTCAAAATTTCCAGTGATTATCAATGGTCAGCGTGAGACTTTGGGTCCTATACTAAAAAAGATTATTTAAAATTGGGGATTAGGGTTCTTGTTTTGTTAAAAGAGGTTAGTTGTATAGTTTATCCTAATTGATGGATTCAAAATATAATTAAATTATTCAATAAAATGAACTTCATAAAAATATAAAATAATAATAATAATGAAATGAGTTGGATTTATGGTGACACATGTAATATGAGTTGTAACTTTTTAAAGACATATGTAATAGTACAATTGGAACACCTAGGCTTGGGTTATTTAACCCATTTTTTATCTTGGGTCATTTAGACAACCCCTACTCGCAAACACAAATAATCTCATCATGCTAACTCTCTCTATCAAGCAAAAAATACAAAATCAAAGTGAAAACAAAATAAGGTTTTTAAGGTCTTACCTTTTTCAAGTAACAGAGATGGGAAGCAAGAGAGAAGACCAAGAGGAAGGAGGAGACGTCGACGCTGCTGGTGGAGGAAGGACGAGTGTCGCCGCTAGCGGAGGAAGAAGATGAAACGCGCAAGAGAACAGGAGACGAGAAGCGCCGTATTTGTGCGTTATGAGTCACGTAGTCTGTTTTGATTACGTTTGTTTGATGTTTAATTAGATAAGGTTGTTTTATTTTAATTTATCTTTTTTTAGTCATAAAATAATAATAAAAAAACAGTACAAGTGTCCCCTATATGTGTCCAACAACAAAGGTGTGTCGACTCAATATACAAGCCGTGTCCGAGCAAAGAAATAATATTTATTTATTTAGACACGCCCAGACGTGTCCGACACGTGTTGTCCGCGTGTCGGACACCCGGACACGCCTCTGTTTTGAAGTGTCTGTGCTTCCCAGATCATGTGTAAAAGTTATCCTAAGGGGGGAGCTAGGATAGAACTTATCCGAACAGGATAGGATACGAGTTATATATTTTCTTTCAGTATCCTAACTCCAAATTAATATATTTTAATATTATATAATTTATAATTTATAGTAATATTAATTAATAAATATAAAATATTAATTTAAAATAAAATAAAAAATAAATAAAATTATTATTCATAAATAGTAAAATAGACTACTCACTTACAAATATTGATTTATTAATAGTAATAGACTAATTTAATATTTTTATCTCCTATTATTTAAAAATTACTTATCTACTTATATAATAATTTAAATATAAAGTACTTTTTAAATAATAATATTTTTTATTTAGTTCATTTTTATTGTTTATCACGTGCAACAACTAAGTGAAAACCAATTGGTTACAAATATTGATTTTTTAATAGTAATAAACTAATTTTCTATTTTCATCTCCTATTATTTAAAATTATTTATCTACTTTTATAATAATTTAAATTTAAATATAAATTACTTTTGAAATAATAATATTCTTAATTTAGTTAACTTTTATTATTAATTATCACGTGTCACATCTAAGTGAAAACCAATTAGTTAACTGCATAATTTTATTTAAAATATAGGCTATCTTCAAAAAAATAAAATAGGCTAATTAATCAAATTTAAATTAATTATAGTGATTTTAAAATATAATTTCATTCATGAAAATGTAAAAAAATTAAATTTAATAGAATAATCCATTTTTAAATGTACCTTTTATTCAAATATAAATTTGATACATTTATCCTTATCATATCTTATCCTTATCATGTGCACCTCAAACACAGGATACGATAAGAGTCTATCCTACTCTTATCCTATCTTGTTAACACATCATTTTCTATCATATCCTGTCCAGACCACCAAACAGACCCTTAAATGCAACATCCTAATAACCTTCTTGTTTGCTTCCGGTTTGAAGGTAAATTACCAAAAATCAGAACTGATTGGTTGCAATGTCCAATCAGAGGAAGTAACGAGGCTTGCAAGCATGTTTGGGTGGTCCGTAGGATCTTTACCAATCTCTTATCTTAGTGCTCCTCTGGGGGGCAATCCAAGAAGGACTAACTTTTGGAAACCCATGTTGGATAACCTGAGATGCAAGGCCATAGCTTATAACTCAAAATTTATCTCTCTTAGTGGAAGGCTGGTGATCACTAAATCGGTCCTCTGCTCGATCCCGTTATATTTAATGGCAGTTTTTAAAGCTCCATGGGGAGTAATAGAGGAAGTGGAGAAGGTCTTCCGTGCTTTTATCTGGGGTCGAGACCAAGGGAGGAAAAAGATCAATTGGATTGGATGAGACCAGATTTGTCTTAATAAAAAGACTGGTGGCCTGGGCCTTGGTTTTAGAGAATGGAAAAACAGGGGGCTCCTTTTGAAATGGGCATGGAGGTATGGTAGAGAGGTGAGCAGTTTGTGGAGATTGTTTGTGGTTGAAAGATGTAATCAGGACCCTGACTCATTGTTGTGGCACATGGAAACGAATAGCCCATCCTCTAGTTCCAGAGTTATTCAAGATATATGGAAAGTACTAAAAGATGATCATATGCTATCTGCTGGTTTTAAAGAAAATCTGCTAATTTCAGTAGGTGATGGGAAGCATGTTAATTTCTGGAGAGACCCTTGGGTCTCTGTAGTAGCTCTTTGCCATATGTTTCCGAGACTTTACTCCATAAGTGAAAACAAGGATGCAAAAATCGTAGATGTAGGCACCTTTTCTAGAGGAAAATGGCACTGGACACTTGCTTTTCGCAGACGACTATTCTCATGGGAGGAGGAGCTTCATATTCAATTCCTAGCTTTTATCAATGGCATAATTCCAGCTGCATCGGGTAGAGACAGTTTGATCTGGTGCCATAATCAAAATGGTGTCTTTTCGGTGAAGGATATGTGCTGTTGGTTTGAGAGCCTTGTGTTCACATCTTAGAATTGGCAGGTTCCTAAATCTGTAAAAAAATTCCTTCCCCCTAAAGTTGCTCTTTTTTTTCTGGCAAGCACAGCGAAACAAAATTGCGACAAGAGCTAACTTAATAGCAAGAGGTGTTTATCTGAATGGGAACTCCTGCTGCTGTTTTTGTAATGAGGCCATTGAATCCTTCTCGCACCTATTTCTTCACTGTCAACCCATTTGGCTTTTGTGGTGTGCGATTATTAATAGGGAAAGTTTATCCTGGGCAATGCCATTTTCCCTAGCAGATCTCATCCTGGAATGGGAATCTCTCCCCAAGATCTCTGATAAGTTTCTTTGGAGCTTGATTCCCTATGCTTTATTGTAGTCGATTTGGATTGAAAGAAACAATGTATGTTTTAACCAAAAGATGTTCAACATTTATGAGGTTTGGGACTTCCATCTCCTGCGCATTGGGTGGTGGACTCAAGAATTGCTTCTCCAGAATTCCTATAGTACTGATCAATTGTCCAGAAATTTTGAATTACTCAGATTTGCTTCTAAACCCCCCAAATCAAAGGTATGCCATCTGGTCTCCTCCTGAGGCAGGGTTAATTAAAATAAATGTGGATGGGGCAGCGAGAGGATCACCGGGGAGATGCGGTATTGGAGGGATACTAAGAAACAATTCACTTGAAATCCTGGGTTTCTTTTCAATAAAACATTGGTGAAGGATTTGCTTTTGAAGCTGAGGTTTGTGCTATCTATGAGGCCTTACTGTTTTGTATCAACAGACAACTGAGAAACCTAATTATTGAAAGTGATTCCTCTTTAGTTGTCGGTTGGGTCAAGAACGGAAGCAACAGACCATGGAAACCATTGAATAAACTAAACCAGATTGATGTGTGGCGCTTGGAGACAAATTGCTTGAAGGTGAAGCATATTTTCAGAGAGGCAAACTCAGTAGCTGACAAACTAGCAAAAAGGGGGGCTGATCATCCTAGGGACTTTTTCTACTTCAAGGAATCTGTGCACGATTAAGGCTTTGCGCTGCTTCTATGGGTTTATGCTTGAGACTCCGTGGATTTCTTTCTCTGGGGGGTTTTCCTAGATGCTGTGTATTTTTGCTTGGTGGTTGCCCAGGTTTAGGTACTCTTTTTTCCTCTCCTTGAGTTTTTCCCACTGGGTTTTCCCTTGGAGAGGTTTTGATGAGGCTTTCTCCTGGGTTGTTCTCCCCACCTTTATCTTTTTAGGCAGTTGTTTCTTATCTTTTCTTTCTGTTTTGTTTTCTACATGAGAGGAATGTTCTTATGGATACTCTTTAATTAATATATGCAGTTGTTTCTAAAAAGAAAATAAAAATATTTTTACTAATATATAGGTCAAGTCAATTTGAATTATATATATAAATAAATACCGATTGTCCCAAATTGCTCTGTCCTATTTTGTTAAAACTATTGATATTATTTAAAATTCTTAATTTATGCACATTTAATGCAGGTTAAAGGAAACTAGTCCATTTTGGACTATATAAATGTATCTCATACACCTCTTAGTACTCATACAAAGCAAAGAAATTAGAAGCCTATAGTTATTATTCACGACTCATTTGAAGATGGTTGAAGCTAAAAGACTTCTACCTATTGTCAGCATTGTGGTCATCATTTTGCTAATAGGTGAGTTCAATTTCATGATGTCCATTCTCATATTTGTTTCTTTGAACTTACATTGGATTAGTATTTTTTTATAATTTAAGAAAAAATTTAAAATTTTGAAAAGTAAAATTATATTTTTAAGTTTAGTTTTTATGTCTCAAAAATCAAAAGTTTGCTTGAGATTATTCACCAATAAGATATCATTGGCTTTTAGTCATTAATTATTGGGTTAAATAATCTGGAGGTCCCTGGAATTGTACCCTGTACGAAAATAAGTTCTTGAAATTTATTTTTCCGATTCCGGGTCCCTGAGAAATTTGTTTTAATCAAAATAGGTCCCTACACGTGTTAACAGCTTAGGTGGCTCTTTTTTTGCACAGTCATTAATTTCACGTGGCTTTTATAATTTTCTTTTATTACACATGGATTAATCAATTAATTATCTAATCTTAACTCTAAATTAAACCACAACAAACCCAACCCCTATCTTCAGAAAATCAATCTTCACCATTGTTTCTTCATCACCCATTCACGCTCACAAATAACTCCTTCATCGCCCTTCATTATTGCTTCATCATCATCCTCACGAAAGCCAGATCTGCTTTCATCATCATCTTCATCTCCCTTCATCATCGTTTCATCATCATCGCCCTTCATCATCGTTTCATCATCATCGCGACTTCCCTCTTCTTCCACTAACCTCTGATCTTCTTCACCACCAACCTCCGCGACTGGGTTTTGGGGTCGAGCATCTGGGTTTTTGGTTCTGAGATATGGGTTTTTGGTTATGTTGAGCTTTAATGTGGGTTCTAATTCTTCAAGTTTTCTCATCCGATCTGGGTTGAAAAGCTTGCAACTTTCAGTTTTTTTGTCATCCTTGAGCTTCGCTTTGAACAAATTGGTGGTTGGGGATGGTGGTCCGGAGGTGGTGGTTGGGGATGGTGGTCTGGCGGTGGTGTTGTGTTGAAGATGAAGAAGCTGGATGAATAACTGATTTTTTTTTTGCCTTTTTTTTATTTGCAGATGAATAAAATTGATTTTTTCAGAAAGGAAATGATATTTTGGAATTTTATTATTTTGATGCTGATAGAGTTAGGGATTAATTAGATTAGAGATTAATTAGTTAGGGATTGATTTTGGGATTTAGTTGTTAATTAAAATTGATTAACACAGTTGGCATAAAAGAAATACAAAAATTACACGTGAAATTGATGACTGTGTAAAAAAATTAGTTACATAAGCATGGAACACGGGTAGAGACTTATTTAGATTAAAAAAAATTTCAGGGTCCCAGAATCGGAAAAATAAATAATTCAGGGACTTATTTTCATACAGGGTACAATTCTAGGGACTTCCAGAGTATTTAAGCCTTAATTATTTATAGTTACATCTTTTTCTCATTATTATTATTATTATTAACTAACCATTTCTTATAACAAAGTAAGTTACAATACATAATTCTTATAAAAATTAATTTACGTGAAATCAGGTCATGAACAAGCAATGAGTGAGACTAATTTGATGGATCATCCTTCGCCATTTGGTGACCTTTATAAGTGGAAGTGTTGCGGGCTTAACTATTTGTATGACTGTAATCCAGTTCAGCTTGGAAAGAATCACTGTGGATATCTCTGCAATCAGTCTTGCAAAAGAGAAGGCGCTTGCACAATTGTTGACGACAAACCTTATTGCCGTTGTTATTGTTGATTATTTATTTTTCATATCAATAATAAATAATCGGTACAAGGACCGCATGAATTAGCCACAAATACTTGTTTCTATAATATAAGTAGTATTGTACCTGTGTCATGCACGATTGATATTATGAAAGACACAAATTTATGATATTTATAGTGGAATGATAATCTATCTATATATGAATATAGTGGAATGATAATCTATCTATATATGAAATGAAGGTTTTCTAGAAACCTATGTCATGTGTCATCCCCTCAATAATCCAGTATCTCTCAAGGAAAAAAATATATTCCACTTTTTCTGTTACAACATATGACCATCTCTCGCCCTATTTAATATCCTCTAATATTACAAAAATTTAAAATATTATTTTTAATTTCAATTTTAATTTGTTATATAACATTTACTTGAAAGTCTTTTTAAAAATATACTAAATATTAGAAGAAAAAATCACAAATTCGAAAAAATATATACATAAAAAAATCACAAATTTGAAAATATGATACAGAAAAATAATTTTTATAATTTTTATTTTAATTATTATTTTTTAAAAATATAATTAATGTTTGTATTTATTTCGAATAAAAGCAAAACTAGTCTAAGGCGTCAAGGAAAACGGATGCAATAACATCCGACAAAGGAAGCCACCAAACTCACAATAAAAATATTGAAAAAGCTTTTGTTTTGTACAGTAGTATGAATGTAAGATCAAGGCTTGCATGGCATTAAATGATTGATTTGTAAGCATTTGCCATATATATCCAACACTTCAATGTGGAAGCAAGGGTGAGAGGATTAATATGTTTGGATGTGCTTAACTCTCTAGTCTCTACGTATTCAATCGACACTGAAAAGGATGTGGTTGATGGCCAAAAATTAAACAATTAATCTTGAATATTGTATGGAAATGAAACTCTAAACTGGCCGCTGGCCAAGATGAATATTTCTAAAAGTCCAGCAATTTCATCAGAAACTAATAGAATACTAGGACCAATTTATCTTTCCTTAGAATCAACACAAACAACCAAAACACAAATTAGATTTAAATGAACCCCAAACCACACAATTTGCAAATCCTTGCCTGAGAAAGTTTCAAATCCACACAATTCCAGAAATGCAAGCAATTTGACATGCAATGAAAATATCGCATTCATCATAACAAGGCACACACCATCCTCAGCATACACAGAATAGACAACCAAAGCACAAATTAGATACTCCAAATCAACCCCAACCCAGAAATTGCAAGAGCTAGTCTGTATTTTCCTTACAAAAATGCTTGAAAGTTTCAAATTTGAAGCAACGTAACTATACCAAAAATGCAAAAACATTGACAAGCAAAGAAAATATCAAATTCATCATCATAAGCCACCATCGTCAACATATACTAAGTAGACAACTATTTTCAGAGCACATGTCAATGAGATCAAGCTATGAATACCAACCCCCCATCAATCTCATACACAAAATACACATGTCCCTTATCGGCCTTCGCAGAGATACGATGAAGCTATGACCAGATGCGAGATTAATCCACATCTTAACTTGATTTGTTATGATATGGACAATTAAGAATGACAGTATCACCATAAATACAAGTCAAAATGAGTAACAACACAATATCTTTAAAAAGTCCGAAATAAATTTTGTAGAGGAAGTTACTAAACACAGTACAAATAAGTAGAGATTGATTTTGAAAACCATGTAAACGACATTAAGAGAAACAAACTGCAACTGCAATAAGTCCATAACAATATTAAGAGGAAAAAGGATAAAGATACAAAATACCATGTACTAAGTACTAAGTCCTGCTAGGATTTTCTAAGTCATACACTAAAATATGATTGATCAAAAGCATGCCTTGACTCCAACTTACTGAAATCACGACTAAGCAAACACTACTGAAGTGAGAAGATTTAAAATTGTATAAATAACATTCTCTTCCAAATGCAAAGCTCTCTTCTTGCAATATCATCATTTGAAGTCAAGCCAAGACATTAAGCATAATTGTGTAGAGCAATCTTGCACCTTTCAAGGCCTGCACGAAAAAGAAAAGCTTATTTCAAATATCACCATATTATAAATTCTATAGGATCTTAGTTTGAGAACTGTTATTTCACCCCAGACCTTGGTTGTTTTTCGTATATAATTTTCAACCAAAATTGCCTTTGGCAATTCTAAGCAAACATGACATCAAATATTTTTCCTATCAACTAGTAAATTAAGTCTACCACCACACCTCATATTTCCTTGCAATTTCAAGTTTCAAACTTATTTATGAAGAAATATAATCACTTAAGAAGGAGGGTGCACAAGATAGGTTAACGAATCATCTCATACTATCATGTTGTACATATGAGTTTCAATTTTTGCTATGCATGATAAATAGTAATAAAATGGTGAAAAGGATTGAAGAATTACATACGCTAATTCTTATTGTCAGATACTATAGGTCATCGTCACTTGTCTCCTCCTAGGAAATCGTTCGATGGTCGTCTTCACTTGATTCCACAAAGTCATTAGGGAGTGATAGTAAACTCTCACTATACAAACCACAATGTAGTATTTTCCCTCTTTCGTCACCAAACAGCATATGGGGTTTGGGCCATTTTGTGCTCTAATCAAGAAGTCGCCATCCTTTGTCATCAACTATCATTAATCTTCCAAAGCCATATGAACAAAAAATTTCACCATGTTAAGTGATACATATTGGATAAATAACATTGCGGGGAATATTACAAGTAGAAAAAAAAAAACTTAGTCCAAGATGACTGCACTTTATAGTCTTTCATCATCCAAATGTCAGCCGTTGAAGCCGCATCACCCGGGTAACATAGGCAGAGAGACATTCTTCCATGACCCTCAAATTATACCAATATTTATTTTCTAATTCCTTGGCTAAAACTTGTGGCAAAGGAATCTCTGACAAACTCCTTTGTACCAAATGAAAGGCAATAATTACATGAAGTTTAGTTTCATAAGAGGTTACCAACCGGTGCAGGATTTCTTTCAAGAAGGCCGCAATTTTGAGATGAGCATAAGTACCCTCCTGGTAAGACCAGGATTTTGTTTTCATGGAAAAAATGTGAATAGTAGTAGGAAGATCAGGTACTTCCTCTGGATAATAGCCTTCAGGAATCACGATCATAAGAACAAGCAAGTAGTCATCTGTTGATTTGCCATACCCAAAACCAGTTGGATACATAGCAATCATCTCATCAAGACCAAGGTCGTCTGCAATTCTTCTCTGCTCACTGGTTGATGGATTCCATACAATGACATCACCTTGTGGATAGGCTACAAGAATAAACCCTCTACAAGAACCCACGAACTCAACATCACTAGGGGGTCAGTATCACGAGCCCTACGGGGTGGTGGCAGAAGCGGAAATTTGAGGTTAACTACATAAGAATCATTTCGAAGTGATGTTGCATCTACATCTATGGACTCAATTTCAGAATCATTACCTTTAGTAAGACATCGGTGAGTGGGCGAAGCAGCTAGGTCATAGTGAGATTTACCAAATTTGGAATCGGAAATGAGAGACAACCACGATTTGCAGACCGATTTGAAACGGAGAAGAGATCTCATTGGTAACCTCAGCAGAATTTGTGGAATCAACTCCTCAGGGAGATTGGAGAAGAGAGAGGGGCTCTCTCTGTTAGTTTGTTGGTGCTCGTTCATCTTTCAATGGTAGATTTTCAGTCTCTGATCGACGACAATGTCCTCGTCAACCTCGTCGGCGTTGAACCTGGAACGATTCCTTCAATTCTGTACCTGGAACTAGGAACGAATGTTGCGTTTGTTTATTTGATTGTATTCTCCGATTATCAACCATTCTCTTATTTTTATACTTGACTATTTGCTTGTTACGAGCATTTATGAAGGAAGACAAAAAATAATAATAAAAGTAATCGATAAATTCAACCACCTATATTTTGATAAGGGTATGTGTTATAAAATGGTCTCACTCTATTTTCAGTGAATTCACTTAATAGGGTAAAACAAGTATCTCAAGTCTCAACTCCCAAGTCTTGATAGAATTATTTTATTCATTTTATCAAAGTACATAATCCCTGGTAATAGTTAGTGAAAAATCCCAAAGATTTTTTGGAGACTAGACATAGCTTTAGAGGTTGCATTAACCAAGATAAATTTTATGTGTGACATTCTATTATTTATCTCTTTATTTATTTGTTGATCTAACTTAAGTGGAATTGAACAACGTTTCGAAGTTTATTACAATCTATCTAAACCTGAACTTTAGTTTTTTAACCAAAAGATCATTCTCCTTTAAAGTGTATATTCCGCATAGAATTTTAAGACGGCTAGAATGTGCTGAGTCTTATTAGAACGAGTCACAACATTAGAACGTGCGACAACATTAGAACGTGTTGCACAAGTTCTCTATTAGCACATACACATTCTAATTATTTTTGAAAAATAACTTTTCAACTTGCTTACTCAAAAAAAAATTCATAAACACAATTCAACCTCTTTGTGCTTAATTTGTTTATTTCAATTTCTTTTAAAGCACAACTTATGGGGTTGAACACTCAACAGTCACTACAAGAAAGCTTTGTTATTACCAGCAATCTGTTGGGCCAAAGAAAGTTAAGGCTTTGGGTGAAAGATGTGGTGTCAGATCCACTTATGACTTGCTCTTTAAATTCTAATGTAGAGTTTTATCTCCCAGTTTTAAACCATCTCCTTTTGGGGGTCCTCCCTGTAACGCCCAAATTTCTAAACCGGGGATCACATTAGTAACCCAACAAAATATGGGGACTGTTTTTTTTTCCTTTTCCAAACGATGATATTTCGAAAACAAAGGCCCATCATCACCCAAGCAATGGCCCGAGAAGTTCCAAGGTAAGCTGGTCGGGCACAATGTCGCATTAAAAGCCCTTCTTGCCTTCGAAGGAACAACCCGAGTTCTTACTTTAACTCAAATAAGGTTTTTGATAACATTTTCAAAACGATTCAATTATCATTTTAAGTTCAAAATCAATTCGATTAATCCATTTTAATCAACTTATCAAAAGCTTAGACCAGCTTATCATTTGATTTTCAAAACTCGTTTGAGTACTATTATTCAAATAAATAGTCCATTATCGCAATAATAATATCAAACCTAAATAATTAAATAAAACCGCTAGCGCAAAGATTTTAACGAAATAACGATGTTTGACAAAAATCCAACGGTAAATAAAACGAAGTTTATCAAATAACATTCCACTTTTGCAAGTGCTTCAAGCTTCTCGCCGCCTACCCGCAAGCCTCACGATCGACTCCTTGTCGTCAAGAAAATTCAAACTTCACCACTTAACGGCTCATCAACTAAAGCGTTAAGCGCCCACATAGACAAGTAGCAAACATTAAGGGTTAGCTCCAAAAACAAAACAACCAAAACTCGAATTCAAAATCAAGATAAGATATCCAATTTTGAATTCGAATCTCAAGAAAAAGATAACAAACTTTAAAATCATCTTAAGATAACAAGAAGATAGCAACAAAATTTCTATCTCTATCACTTAATAACAACTTCATAATCTTGATTTAAAGGATAGAAGATAAACAACTTATCAACAATTCAAATGTTCATATCAAAAAAGCAAAACAAGTGACCCACGACCACCCCAATGTCCAACAACATGTCGTTTTCAATTTCATACGACGAGATCAAATATGACATCTTCAAGAAATATTCAACACTTAAAACACTTAAAGCATGCCATAAAGCAATAATACAACAACATGGAAAATTCAAGTAAACAAATAAACGCCATAACACACCACCTTCATGTCAATTACATGCAAGAAAATAGAAAACAGGCAGACGCATGCGCTAATTAAGAAGCTACCATTACCTCCTTAAGTAGTAGTGCATACGAGGGAACCTCAACGAACGAACGAAGGAAAATCACTCTTGATCAACAAAGGGAGGAAAGGATTCGGCTAAAGAGAGAGAGATAGGGCACTTGAGGGTGATGGTGTATTTTTTTCAAGTGAGGGAGGTAGCTTCAGGGTTTGCGACTTTTCCACACATTGAAGGTCCTATTTATAAGAAAAATCTTAACCTAACTCTAGGCCTCCTAAATTTCGGTCACACACACTCTAAGAGGAGGAAATATTAAGAATTCACCCCTTTTTGCTTCTTCCCTAAGTCATGGTTCAATAGATTTCCCTTATTCTAATTTTTCGATAAAATCTCAGTAGATTTTCTTTCTGAAAATTCCTAAATTAACTATTTTAAATTTCCATCATATCAAAATTGATCAAAAATCAATGTAATGATATTCCCCCTAATTTAGAAGCCTCTCTAAAAATTTGAAACCAAAATAGTTTAATTTCCTTAATTAACAAGCAATTTCAAGTTTAATTAATTAATTAATATAAAGAAATTAAAAAAAAATCCGTAATTAAATATTTAATTACTTCTAAAATATTTATAATCATCCTCAGATGACTTTCTAATATTTTTACAACCCATCTTTTAATTTTTAAACAAATATCTTCAAGATACAGTTTCTACATGACCTATTTTAACATTAAGTTAAAATAAATACATATCAGTCAAAGATTTATTTATTTTTTATTAAAAATAATTATTTTAAGTCATATCATACCTAATATTAATTTATTTCAGTTTTATATCCTCCTTTTCAATTTTTTAAAAAATATTTGATCTAGATTTATAGAAAAACCCCTAAACAAATCCAAAATAAATTGTCTAACACGCTTTTCTCTCCCCTAGTCATCAATCTCGAAAATTATAAAATAAATAGAGTTATTTCAATTTTATTTTTATTTTTATGACTTATATTTTTAATTAAATAATTATCATAAGTCTAATTCTAATAAATGTTCATTTATGTCATTTTACTGACAACTGACTAACGACAGAAATGAGAATTTTTTTTCTAAATAATGCAAAAAATATTTTTAATTAGCAAAAAGGGGTACTAAAAACAATATTTAGCAAGATGGGGTACTTTGTTGGGTTCCGCAATTAATGTTGCGAATTGCAAGTCTGAAAAAGTAAAAGCTGATTGGGAAATGATGGGTGAATGATGGGTTGCAGGGTGATTGGAAAATAATTGCCTTATGATTTTGGCCGTGTGTGGGAGCCGCATGTTTTCTTGCGAGTCCAACTTGAGATGCATGGGGAAGGGCCACGTGCTGACTGACTGACTCGAGGAGGAAGGGCCACGTGCTGACTGATTGACTCGAGGAGGACACATTGATGGGGAGTGGGAGCCGCATGTTTTATTGCGAGACCAACTTTTCAGGGTGAATGATGGCACAATGATTCAGGTGATATGGGGCAGGGTGGCAGGGTGGCAGGGGAACAAGACAGGACCCGTGAGTCTGGCTGCATGGGGAAGGAACGTGGCAGCTCTGATTTGACCATGGAACCGCAATAAATGTTGCGAATTGTAGTGTTTTGTGGCGGTCTCCAACCCCTACAAATAGACCGCCACTCTCCCAACTCCCTCAACTCCAACTCCCAAATCTCTTAACTCTCACAACTTTCTCCCAACTCTCGACCAATTTTCTCTCAACTCTCAAAGTGTTAATTTCTTTGAACTCTCCCCCCTCAAAATAAAGGTATTTTCTCTACTCTTTCAACCTTTACTTTGAAATATTTTTTTAATGGTTTTGTTAATAATGATATAAGTAAATGACTAGTTTTCATATGTGACTTGATTATTATTACTAACTATATTGTATAACTTTTATTAATTATTAGCATTAAGTTTTGTTACTTAAATTATTTTAGAATTATTATCATTAAGTTTTGTTACTTAAATTATTTTAGAATTATTATCATTAAGTTTTATTAAATTATTTTAGAATTATTATCATTAAATTTTATTAACTATCATCTTTTATTCATTATGTTCAATAGGTATTGTAAATGGCCGACCAAGAAGTGGTCAAATTGGGTCCGAGGAATGATAGTGTGTTGTATTTGCAAAAAGATGGCAAACACGTGTCTGTTGGTGCGTGGAACCAAATAAATAGAATTCTGAAAGTGAGAAAATATCGGGATTTTCGAGATTTTATTCCCGCTGAAATTGTAGGCCACCTTCGTCAAGCCGGATTTTACGAAGCTGCCTTAGCTGGGTCTCTGAAACTTGACAAAGTTTTAATATCAGCTATGGTGGAGCGATGGAGGCCTGAGACACACACGTTTCATATGCCGTTCGGAGAGTGTACTATCACTCTGCAAGATGTTGCTGTTCATCTTGGCTTACCCATTGATGGGAATCCTGTCACCGGAGTTACTTGGTGTGATTGGTCTGAGCTTGTAGAGGACTTGCTCGGAGTGGTGCCACCCGCCAGTGCTATCAAAGGAGGTGGCTTGAAGTTGGTTTGGCTGGCTGAGCAATTTAATTTTCATAATCTAGCCGGTGCCGACCCGATACAACTTATGTATGCTGCAAGAGCATTCATCTTGCGACTAATTGGTACTTTCTTACTTTGTGACCACACCGGTTCACATGTCCCTCTTAGATATCTCATTCTCTTACGAGACTTTGAGGAGACCGCAAAGTATAGTTGGGGTTCAGCCGTACTAGCACTTCTCTATCATGAGTTGTGTTATGCAACTGGTGCTTCACGTACAGAGATTGGCGGCTGTGCTTATTTGATACAAGTGTGGGCATGGCTAAGGATTCCAGGAATCGGCCCGGATCCACCGAGGTTGCACCGTGGCCTCCCACTCGCGGCAAGGTATGCACATAATTTAAATAATAAATTTCGTTGTTAATTTCATGTCCTTAAATTCAAACATTACAGTTCATTCATTTTTTATATATTAAACAGATGGAGGGACCCGGATCCGGAAAAACCAATAAAGTGGGCAAAGAAGCAAATCGAGTGGTGGCGCACCAAACTAGACGATTTGAGTTCTAATGACGTGAGTAGCTTGTCGGACTTTGTTTATCTTTATTTTCATTTAAATTCTTATCCTTCTTGTGTATGTAGTTTGTGTGGAAGCCGTACTCTGATCGTGTTCTCAATGGGCTTCCGGAACGTTGTCGAGAAAACATGCATTTATGGAGAACTGTGGTGCCAATGGTACTCTATCACATTTCAGAGTGGCATCAACCGGATCGAGTTATGCAACAATTCGGGATGTTTCAACCTGTACCGGATGCACCGTCTCAACTTAATGAAATGCATGATATTTCTCTAAAAGGGAAGGAAAAGCAGGATTGGGTACATAACATGCGTGGTTTTATACAGCTGTGGTCGGAGAGGCACCAGAGGTTGGCTAACCAACCCGAGACTAATACTCTTGTTGGGCCAAATGATGAGTACATGATTTGGTACGACAAGTATTCCGTTCGTTGGTTGACGCGTGCGGCTGCAACAAGGGGGCAAATGGTTATTATTTTTAAATTGTTGTGTTATTTTTACTTCTGTATTCATATATGTGCGTAACATCCTCACTCTGTTATTAATAATGTAGGCTATGCGCGTTCAGCATGTATGGTATGGACTGACACCTGAAGGTCGCCCACTATACACGGATCATGACCTTCAGAACCAAGCTGCTCGTTGCCTTACACTTTGCCATGCAAGTGACAGGATATCTCATCCCGCTGCATCGGTTCCTAGCTTTCCTATGGAGTTTACACACGCAACCACAAATGACATACCGCCGACTGGAAAAGAAGAAGGGGAAGGTCTTGGAAGACGGCGAGAATCTCAGATTCCCGAACATGTTATTATTCAGGGGGGAACACTACCACCTCCACATGGACAGTACTCATTGTACCCCCTTGATCTGAATGAGACATACCGACCATACTATTATGGGGCGGGGTCATCTGGGGTTCATGATGATCAGGAAGAGACACCGATGCAGATGCCCGAGACTCAAACAATGTATGGATCTCAGCCATATACTCCCTCGGCACAATTTGATGGATCCATGTCTCAGCCATATATACCAACACCGCATTTTGACAGTTCACAATCTCAACCATATGTGCCGGCACCGCCTTTTGATGGATCACACTCTCAACAATTTGTGTCATCAACAAATTTTGTTGGTGAACAGTCATTTGCCGGGTCACAACATGGCTATGACAACTTTCAGACACCGCCAGTGCATATGCAGGACGTTAGTCCAGATACTTGGAATCCAATGGGTGACTGGGATGGTGTTGCAATTCGTGAATTGCTGGATCCTCCTCAACCGCAATTCTGGCAAGATATAGACCCTTCGCAGCTCCAGCAGACACAGGCTAACTTCCAACTGGACTTGAACCGTGCAGCTGCAGGGGGAGACCCAGATAGGCCATACCGGGATGCAAGAGACCGTCCTTATCCTAATTGTCGAAATTGTTAATTTGTTGTATCATTTACTTATAATTAGTGAATTTAAAGTTGGTGTGTAATATATTTTAGACTTTTAAGTTTGGGTTTATATATATATATATAATATAGATAGTTTATATATATATAATATATATAGTTTTTATATATATACGAGTATTATATAGTTTATAATAAAAAATTAGTTTATACATTAAACTTTTAGTTTATATATATATATATATATATGTATATAGTATACGAGTATATAATAATACTATACTATTAAATTCTTTCTTTCTTGTTTTGATATGCACTAGCATCCAATTCATATTAAGTTAGAAACAATAGTAATGAGCCAATGTTTAAGCTCTAACATAATTATTTCTCACATGCATTTGGACTACACTTCAAGCTTACACACAGTGATTAATTTAAGAGCTTGCACAATTAAAGCAACATAATTATCTTTGTAGTGACACTGATCTCCGACTCGGCTGAGATTGATTCTCCCTTAAGTCCATCTCATTTCTTATACGGGTAGACCTTGGACGACCCTTCTTCCGTATTTTGGCAGGATCTGGAGCAATTCTAGGCCCAGCTCTGGGCGGCATGTTCAGATCATTCCCAATGGGGTACCACTGCCCTGAATACGCATCCACAATGTTCTGAATCGTATAAACAGGGTCCACATATTGAAGATAGTCTAAACTCTGGTTGGCGCACGCGGCGATCACATGTGAACAAGGATATTTGAACGTCTGGAAGCGCCCACATTCGCAAGTTCTTTCATCTAAGTTCAGTCGCCACGTATAACCACTGCGATGGTTCTGCTGGTTGAATCCCTCCTCTACTTCGAACCTGGACCTATCTATGCTATACGTCCGCACAATGTGAGACTGGGCAATCGTCGCATTCTTTGTCATGGCCTCCATGACCTTGTTACAATATATGTCGCCGGCTCTTTGTTGTGCTGCTGCTGCAGAACCTCGCTGCACAAAATATTCCACAAGCCTGCCATATGTGCATTTAACAAGTGCAGTGATAGGCAAGTTTCTAGCACCCCTAAACACTTTGTTCACAGCCTCAGATAAGTTCGTGGTCATGTGGCCATACCTACGACCTTCCACATCACACGCTCGGCTCCATTTCTCATTACTGATGTCATTTATCCATTGCCGGACAGCTGTGTTGTGCCCTCGAAACGCCGCTAAGCGTTGCTCGAAAAGATATGGGCAAGGCTCGTAAGCTGCACATTTCAAACAAATTTCAATATTCCATATTAAAAAAACATCGCATTGAACTAATGAACAGACGCAAACTTACCCATATTTATCAGTTCATTTTTTTGCTCTGTGTTGTGAAACCTGTTGTTGAAATTACTGGCAACGTGGCGAATGCAATACACATGAAAAGCGTTTGGTGGCTGCCACCCGTTAGACGGATTCCCCACTGCTGAGAGAATGCTAGCGTGTCTGTCTGATATTAGACATATCCCTTGTTTCTTGGTGACATGCACACGCATCAGACGAAGAAACCACGTCCAAGCACCGAGTGTTTCTCCCTCCACAATTGCAAAAGCTAAAGGCAACACATTACTGTTCCCGTCCTGTGTCGTGGCAATAAGCAAAGTTCCACTATACTTTCCGTAGAGGAATGTGCCATCAATTTGTATCATTGGCTTGCAATAGTTGAATGCGTCACAACATTGTTTGTACGTCCAAAACACTCGACCAAATTTCTTGAAATCAGGAACAACATTGCCATACTGGTCCTTATAGTCAGTTGTGACAAACTCGTAATGGGATCCAGGGGAAAACCTCAGCATATATTCCAACCACCTAGGGAGCAGGTCGTAAGACTCCTCCCAATCACCGAACACGCGAGCAAGTGCTTTTTGCTTCGCCTTCCAAGCTTTAAAGTATGACACCATATAATTGAGTTGACCACTTATCCTCTCTTGTATGAGGGAAATAGGGATAGTTGGTTGGGCACTTACCATGCCTAAGACATAAAAGAAAAATAATGTATGTTAATAGCAATTTCATATTTGTAAATGTGTAGCGAAATAATAATCATATGTAAGCAATATATACCAAGAATGTAGTTGGACATGAAGGTGGACGTCATCTTCTTGTGGTCTTGAGAAGTCATCGCATTTAAGCACGTATGCGAACCCCCCCATTTGGATATGATCCATTTACCAATTTTCTTGGATAGATGTGCCCTTATCCTCCACGGGCAGCCATCTACGGATTTCTGACACTTTGCAGTAAAGTACTCTGGCTTGGATTCACTCATCTTATAAGTTTGATTTAGTCTAAAACAATAGTGTAACAAGGCATCCTGTACAGCACGCTTGTTTTCAAAAATCAACCCTTTACATAAGTCATCACCTAGCTTCCATGATCCATTCACATCCGTTTCAGAATAAAAATCAGTTTCTTCATCTGGGTGATCCCAGTTAATATATGTATAATGCGAAGAAGCACTCCAGAATGGGGCCGTGTTTGGGTGGCCTATAAAATTATAGAAATATATCAAGTACCATATATTTATAAAAAACAACGCTTGATGAGATATGTTGATTGTACATACCTTAAGTTTCAACATTGACATTCACTGGTGCCGCAGGTTGATCAGCAGGATGAGGTGCCATCCGAGGCTGAGGATTAGCGTGTCGGTCTCCCTCATCGTCTGTGTCAGACTCGTCACCTCCTTCTTGCATTCTTTCATCTTCATTGTGGTCATCGTCTGAAGGAATGACTTCACCGTCCACATTATCATTGTCAAGGCGGTAGTCATAATCATCGCCCAAATTAACTGCGACATCCGAAGGAACGACGATATTGGTCTCTTCAATACTCATAACGCTAAAAGGCACAGTATATGGTTCTGCAAGAAGCTCCTCATCAACAACATGTCTACCACCGTCTTCAGTGGGTCTCGGTTGAGTAGACGACAGATACGTCGGCACTGACATTGATGAACTTCCAGCTTCAGTAACTTCAACATACAGCTCCAGCTGAACCATATATGACTGCTGACTAAATGCATCCATCATGACTTGAACATCAACATTATCAACTATCTCAAAATGCGTAAAAAAAATGGGATTCGGTGTCGTCATAAATCTAGAGCTGACTCTAGAAATCATCTGGTTCCTTTGCAGCTTCAACCTTTCGTGGATTTTCTTCTTCAAACGGTCGAAGGTAATGTTTCGCTTCAGATGCATGGACCTTCTCCGACCTTCGAATATGGCACCTTGGTCGCCATGGACAACCCTGCCATCGTAATACACAAAAGTAATAACTTGATCCATTGCAAAGGTTTTTTTCGTTACAGAAACGTTCTGAAATGCAGGAGATTGAAGTTTTGAAAATATTGAAGTGTATTTTTCGTAGAAGAAAGTTATGAGGCTCAGGAGTTAACTTATAGTGTTTTGAATTCGCAAAAATAATTGAGAATCCAGTCAATCTCGCTTATTTTGTCATTTTGTATATCCTGAATTCGCAAAAAAAATTGAGCATTCAATCTTAGCCATTCCTTTCCCTCCATGTCAGTACTGCCACCTGAAAAGCACCTGAAAAGCACTTGAATTCGCAGGTAAAGTCGCGACACCAATAACGTGCAACCTGCCACCCTGCCACCCTGCCACCATCATTGACCATCATTCCAACTACATGGAAAACGCAAGAAAACTTGCGAATCCAATAACGTGCAACCTGCCACCCTGACATGGAAAACGCAAGAAAACTTGCGAATCCCACCATCATAAAGCAATGATTTCCCCAATCACCCTGCACCTCCCAACGCAGTCAGACCTTTTTCAGAATAATAGATGGAAACGCAACAAAACTCGCGAATCCCACTAAAAGTACCCCATCTTGCTAAATAAATTTTTTCGTGCCCCTTTTTGCTAATTAAAAAACTTTTTTGCATTATTTAGAAAAAAAATTCCATAAATGAATCTTATGTTGTTATTCAATATCTAACCAACAACAAGGCCAACATCAACAATGATGATTTTAATCATAATAAATTTCGCACATCATGCATTTGAACATTCGCATAATCTTAACGACAATTAATCAATCAACAACACTCAATTCATGAAAACAGGCAACATACAATGATCAATCAATTTTATATATTTATCATAATAATAATAATATACTAAATTCATAATAATTTATTTAATAAATTGAGGGTCTTACACTCCCCCTTTGAGGGTTACTTCTCCTCTGCCATGGAGGCCTTTCCTGCTCTAGGTATGTAGTTTTCTCCCACAATAGGTGGGTTATATTCCACATTAGGTGGATTTTCTACCCAAATAAGTGGGTTTTCTCTTATTTTTAGTTTGGTTTTTCCACTCTTTTGTGGCCACTTCTGTTATCACTGCCCACCGTGTCGCCGCCATGCCATCTCCCCCGTGCCGCAACCACCTTTGCCTCTTTCATCGTCTCCTCCTCTACCCATCTTTTCTCTCTTTTGATGGTTTTGCTTTGCGGCCTCCTCACACCCGCGACCCTCGCCTCCAACCACCAACCACCAGCCGTGACCACCATCGTCTTCAACAATATTCACCGCTCCCTCCTTTCAGATCTAATCTTTTGCTTGTTCTGAGGTGTTGTGAATTGCTGTGGTTGTGGACCTTGTAGCAGAGTGGCTGACGGTAGAGCCGACAAGGTTTTGGAGAAGCGACATATAAGCTTTCATATCAAATATTCGCTTCGTTCACAGAAGATCAGCGTCTGGGTTAAGCTGTAGAGCCGACGTCGTTCCACCTTCGCCGTCTTTGCCTTCGCTGGCGTTTCTGGATATCTTACTTTATGTTGAGTTTTTGGGCTATTTGGTGAAAGGCTTGGTGGCTTTGGGCTTGCAAGTTGTTTTATTTAATCTCATTTAGCTAATTGTGTTTAAATGTATAAATGAGTCTTATGCTTAATTGCAATGAACTTTCTTGTAAGTTTACTGTACTCTAGCTAGCAGGCCCTTGTATTGCATACGAAAATTTGTTTGGGCTCTGTAGAAAAGGCTGAATTTGTTTGGCTCTTGTAGCCTTGTACTAGGCATGGCCCTTTTCAATGAATGGAACTTTCTCCTTTGAACGAAAAAAAACCATATCCTTTCTTTGGCCCAACAGTGGTATCAGAGCTGATGGTTGTTTGACCATGTGACTGGGCCTCTGAGACTCAGCAACACAAGCTCAGAATGACGACCTTTAAGGTTCTGGATGAGTACAAGCCCAACTTTCGTTTGAGATGGACTCACACTTGAGGTGAGATTGTTGGGAATTCAAGTGTGAGTAAGTCTCACATTGGAAGTTAATGATAAGTTTGAGTGGTTTATAAGTGTGAGAACCCATACACTCATTGTCTTAAGGTTTTGGGTGAAAGATGTGGTGTCTGATCCACTTATGGCTTGCTCTTTAAAGCCCAATGTGGAGTTTTATCCCCCAGTTTTAAACTATCTCCTTTCTTTGGCTCAACACAATCTTCTTCTGTCCGTCGACTACAGGTAAAAGCCCTAGCTAATGACACGTTTTCAACGGCATAATGTGTCGATAAAACCTCGTTGGTAATAGTCACGGGTTTTTTTTTCTTTTTCGAAATCGTCAGTAGCTTACTGCCTATACACAACACCACCAGTACTAAGGGTTTGTTTAATAGTTACTACTATCATTTTTCGACGAAGGACTATTATTAAACTCACTTATAAAATCAAGGACTATTTTAACCATTAACCCAATATAAAATATTCCAGGTGGAAAAAAAAACTCATAATAGGGCGGCACTAACCAAGATGAATATTTCTAGGACCAGCAATTTCATGGAAACTAATGGAATATTTGAATCAATTTATTTTTGTTGTAATCAATTATGAAATCTAAAAGCTAGTCACAAAAGCTTCTTTTTAGAATTGACTTTGACTTCAAATACGTTTTACAAGGATTTCCAAACATAAACTGAATGTCACAATTTTTTTTGAAAACTCCCTAGCTCAACTGAATTTAGGACTAAGGACAACATAAAAGGAACAAGGTTTTTAAGCAATCAACAAAAAAGCAAAGCACAAATTAGATTTAAAAGAACCCCAAACCGAACATCACAATTTGTAAAGTAGTCTCTATTTTCCCGGCAAAAATGCTTGAAAGTTTCAAATTAGAAGCAACTATACCAGAAATGCAGGCAATTTGACATGCAATGAAAATATCAAATTCATCATCACAGGACAAATACCATCCTCAGTTCAAAATTGCAAGAGGCAGTCTTTATTTCCTGCTGGGGAGAGTCACGGCGAGGACCCATGGGGCAAGGCCGAGGGGAGACACCAAGGAGATCTTCGACACCACATCTTAACCCAAAACCTTAAAGCATTAGATTTATGGGTCCATCTCCTTATAAACTCTCCCTCTTGCATTGACTTCTCCGATGTGGGACTTGACTCTAACACTTGATTCCAACAATCTCTCCCTCAAGTGTGAGTCCCTCAACCACATCACCCATGGTCCTCCCATCTGCGAAGGCTATCCACCCTTGTACCGTCGTTCGTTGCTCAACGAAACCTGCTGCCGAGCCACACTGCTAGGAAGACTTTCGACACAAGTAGCCGTCATGGTCCCCCATGAACTATCGGCTCTGATACCACTTGTTTGGGAGAGTTGTGGCGAGGACCCATGGGGCAAAGCCGAGGGGAGACACCAAGGAGATCTTAGATACCACATCTTAACCCAAAACCTTAAAGCATTAGGTTTATGTGTCAATCATCTCCTTATAAACTCTCTTTCTTGCCTTGATTTCTCCGACGTGGGACTTGACTCTAACACTTGATTCCAACATTTCCCATAGCAAAAATGCTTGAAAGTTTAAAATCTGAAGCAACTATACCAGAAACGCAAGAAAATTGACAAGCAGTGAAAACATCAAATTCATCATTCATAAGACCCCATCCTCAGCAAATACAAAACATACAACCAAAACACAAATTAGATGTAAATCAACTCAAAAGTCATAACCACACAAAATCCAAAATTGCAGGAGCTAGTCTTTATTTTCCATAGCAAAAATGCTTGAAAATTTAAAAGTTAAAGCAACTATACCAGAAATGCAAGAAAATCAACAAGCAGAGAAAATATCAAATTCATCATCATAAGTCATCGTCCTCAGCATATACAAAACAGACAACCATTTTTATTTATACAGTAGAGAAAAAACTAGAAGCTAATTAATCATCAAAATGTTCCCCCAACTGTCTTAAAAGACTTGTGAACATGTGTTAGAATGTCCTTATCTTTATTCCACTCTGGATTAGGAGCATTAACAAAATGAGCATAAAGCTTGTTTTGAGCACAAGTCACTGAGATCAAGCTATGAGTACCAACCCCATCAATCTCATACACATAATACACTTGACCCTTATCATCCTTCACCTCCTCAGACTTCACACTATTTGCATCAGCAATCAAGTCCTGCAAATTCACATCAGACAGTGCCAAATTGCTCAAGACCGCATCTTTAGGAGCTAGCTGGCGAAACCCAGAAAGGAAAGTGAGGTACTCTTTCTCTGCCCTCTTCTTCGGGTTGTAGAATTCACTGTCAGTTCCATTGGTACCCTTTTCAACCTTTGAGACCAATCGCTCCTTCCAACCCTCAGGGACATCGTAGACGTACTCAGCAGAGTCCTTCTTGCTGGAGTTGCCGCCGTAGCCGCCGTAGTTGGCAGCGCTGGCAGCGGTGCCGTAGTAGACTTGGTAGTCTGATGCTAAGGAAGGTGGGGGTGCGGAGATGAGGATTGCGGCTATGGCTGC
Source organism: Lotus japonicus (assembly GCF_012489685.1). Lineage (NCBI taxonomy): Eukaryota > Viridiplantae > Streptophyta > Magnoliopsida > Fabales > Fabaceae > Lotus > Lotus japonicus. Next base: position 104,114,803 of record NC_080041.1, on the reverse strand, counting down.
GGCGGCGGTCAAGGTGGTTAGAGGTTGTTGTTTGCAGGGGAGGAGAGAGAGCTTCGGTGAGGAAGAGGAGGAGGGTGGGGTTTTGGTGGTGGATGAGGAGGAGAAAATGGCGGATGGTGATGAAAATATGGTAGCCATTGATGTGTTGGTGGTGTGGAATTGTTTTCTCTGGTGTTTGTTTTGTCCATTGAAACGTTTGGGAAGAAAATGTGTAGTGTAGATTTTTTTCTTATCCACAAGAGAATAGGATTGGGCTTACGTGGCAAACAATCAAACTCTAGGATTAATTGAGTGAGATACATTATTCAAGAAAAGTTTATTTGAGTAACATATAAACGCTTGAACAAGTCTATCAAGAGAACTTATGGAAATTACTTTCCATCTATCTATAAACTATTTTGAATACGTTATAAAAATTTGTTAAGATAGTTAAAAATGAGCTCAAAATAGCTTATAAGATTATAACATATTTGCAACTCATTTTAATGAGAATTATGTTACGTCCAAACGAATATTACGAATCATTGTTACATAAGGTAATTAATCACCATTCAAATGGTTTTTATTAATGAATTTGTTTCAAATTCAATTTCGTAACATTATTTTTCTCTTTTAATAAATTTTTTAAAGTAATTTATGTATAAATGTTTGCAATTATAACCGTTTTATTAAGTTACTTTCTTACAACATCTATTTTCCTTTCACTCTATTTGTTTCCACATTTACTTTAAATTCAAATTATATCTATTTCTCATTATATCGTTTATCATATATCTTATTTTTCTTCAGCAAGGTGTTGAGTATTATAAAAGGCAGATTTTTTTTTTAAACTGTATCTTATTCTGTTTCTCTTGCAAAATTAGGGTGTGAATCTAATATTTTCCTAAGTGGATTAATTAACTTCCCTAGGTAACTTAGTGTGTTTATATTTTAGTTTAACTTGGATAAAATCACATTCACTCTAATCACTGACAGAGAAAAAATTGATATCATCATCTTCCTCTCCTTACCTTGTTATGGCCCTTTTTTAGTAAGGGTCTTGCCATAGCCTCTCATCATATGTGTTCTTATTTAAGTAGGCATGATTTCATTTGGTGTCACTGAAGTCGCATTTTTGCAATGTTAGATCTCTATGAAAGCTGTAGATATTACAAACTCTATTAGAATTGGAAGAGTTGTATAGATAAAGAAGTGTTTAATATAGAAAAAAAACTATTTTCACTTATAACTACTTAACTTATTGATAACACTTCGAGTTTAAGCGCTTTTGTATGACTTTTATTGGTTTAGATTCTTGTAAGGGCTTAAGTGAAAATGCCTTGTCTTTAATTGCTTATCATATTGTAGTGTAGTATAATTTTCTGAATTTTGTTCGCGTTTGAGGTAAGTGTTGTTAGACGATTGTGTGGAGTTATAATATCTTTAAAAAAATCATAACTTTATTAATTTCATACGAGAAAAATGAAACTTTATTAATTTTATATTTATATTTATTATATTTTTATATTTAATATTTAATATTTAATGATATAAAAAACAAGGAATCTAGAAAATTCCAACTTTGTGGTGACTTTCAGGAACCGAGGAAGCATGTGATACCCTCACCTGCGCGACACTTGTTCGTGAAGCATTCTTCCCTCCTTCCTTTCCTTCCTTCCTTCCATCCATCATTCATTCATTTGAACTTCTTCTTCCCATTCTCCATTTTCTCTCATTCTCAAGTCAATTTTTTTCCCGTATGCTACTTCTCTCTCTCCCTCTTCAATTTCTCACACCATGCTTCTTTTCATTCCAGTGATTCTCACAAATTGCAATGGATTGATTGCTAACCCTACTTTTCACCCTTTTTCTTCCAACCCCATTTCCCAAAAATTGAACTTTCTTCGTTTTAATCCCCTACCCATTATAGCTTCTTCCACATTTTGTCTTAATCATGAAAATTGACTTATTATTTCGCCATGGTTTCCCCAAAGTTTTGATCTTTGGTGACATAGAAAGCATCATCTAAATTGGGTTTTTTTTTATATTTTATTTATCTGTTTAACTTGGTCATTGAAATGCTTGAAGGGTGTTTCATCATTTTAGCTGATTTATTATTCTATAATTATCACTCATATCACGTGTTCTAGACTTTTTGTTTGTATGGTTAATTGATTACATGTAGATGTAGTTGGTGTTTATGTTATCATTTGATTGTACTTTACAAGTTGTTCTTAATTTGACTTTGCATCTTAAGGTCAACAATCCATGGATATTGATGCAATTTTTGGGGCCATCAAACCTGTGAACGTTCCAAGGAAGAGTGCTATTTATGTGTGGGGATACAATCAATCCGGGCAGACAGGTCGAAAGGAGGAAGACGATCAGTTGAGGATTCCAAAACAGCTTCCTCCTCAGCTGTTTGGATGTCCAGCTGGTACCAATGTCCGGTGGTTGGATGTTGCTTGTGGTCGCGAGCACACAGCAGCAATAGCCTCTGATGGCTTGCTTTATACTTGGGGTTTGGACTTTTTACTCTTATTTGTTTTACTGATTGTTCATTGACTTCATTCATTTAAACACACTGTTTTTAAGTGTTGGAGCTTTTTTCCATGATTGTTATTTCTGTGACCGACAACGGAAAAGAAGGAAGAAAAGGGAGCGGAATGCGACTCGACAAGAGGGAAAGTCCTCTGAAAGCCGTGTTATTTAGGCAGTCAAACACATAAAAATAATGACAAACCTGGTGCTATAAAGCTCCCGCTATGCGCGAGGTCCAGGTCGGGTCAGGTCCACTTTGTGGATCTAATGTAGACAGCCTTACCTTGCATTTTTGCAAGAGGCTGATTCCACAGCTCAAACCTATGACTGAAAAGTCACATGATAGTGACCTTACCGTTGTGTCTAGGTTCGTCCTCTCAGTCAAACATATATGAATTAAATAATTTTAGATTGAATTTCGTATCCATGATTAGACCCTGATATGGATTAAATGAGGCGGTGTCATCGAAGTGGTGGCTAAGGGATGCCTACTAGGGTGTGTTGGACCTCCTTCTTGGAAATTGCAAGCAAATGTCTCAACCATGTAACTAAGTTCATGGGACTTCCCTTCCCTAATTCAAACGTATACATTGAGTTTTAGTCCAATGTTCAAACGTCAGAAGCACAGTTGACAACTGACATGTATTTGTTAATGAGAGAGTAAAAACAGTTATGTAATTCGAATTAGTAACCACAACAAGTATTATTGGGCTTTGTATCTCTAGTGCGAAGATTCATGCAGTAAGCTTATTTCACGCACTGAAAACTCAAACCAGGGGATGTTTTTGTTGGTTTGGAAAATAGAGGGACCAAAATTGCAAGTTTAATTTTAGGAGTGGGACATACTCTCATTGATTAATGGTCTTGCCAGAACTGGATTTTAGTATTCTACTGTGGCAAACACGTGTATGATCAGTGTTCTCACTACAATTCATATATGGAATTGATATGTATCAGTAAAGACTATCTTTGCCCTGCACCTGCAGTTCTTTCCTTATTGACAATTGTGATTAGAATTCATGGCATTTGATGATTTTTACTAATAGGGAACAATATGCATAAGAATTAAATAGCCTTTAATAACTTTTAATTTGTTTTTCCTTTTTTTAAGGTACGATTCTAATTGTATGTTTGTTCGCTATTACTGATAGTTCATATAGCAAATGGTTTGAAAACATGAAAGTGCCAAGTGTCGAAGATTCATGCATATATTTCATATATTAGGGGCTAATGACTTTGGTCAATTGGGTGATGGAACGGAGGAGCGAAGGAAGCATCCTAAGAAAGTAAAAGAATTAGAGTCAGAGTTTGTAAAATCTGTATCCTGCGGAGCACATTGTTCTGCTTGCATTGCAGACCCTCGTGAAAATGATGGTACCGTCTCGACTGGAAGGCTCTGGGTGTGGGGCCAAAATCAGGTAATACTTTTTTAAGGGTTAATGCTTGTTATAATATTCTTCATTGTCAGAAATCCTTCATCTTCAACTTATTTTTTTATATTTCAGGGATCAAATCTTCCTAGATTGTTTTGGGGGGCTTTCGAACCTAACACAGTAAGTATTTATGTCTGAGACTGAGTTTGAGTGCATACCAGTATATTTATATGTATATATTTGCATGTATGTAAACATTCATAATGACTAAAGGAAATAATGCGTGATTTATTTGATTTATTTGATTATTTTGTTATTTTCATTGTTTATATGGAAAAAGATCGAAATTCCACGTTCTATTTTTATTTTACTAGGTAGAGAGCTGTGATAAAGAAGAAGTACACTTAAATAGGAATCTTTCCAAGCAATGCCTAATCACCTGCCTTTATTTTTACTCCTAGAGTCAACCCCACCATAAAATCTGACTACTGGTGTTGGATATACATAGAGATACTTTTGTTCTTACACATTTGTTACCCATTATTTTTTGCCATGCCTTACTATGATTTTAGGTTCTTCTAAACATTGTCTATTGTATAGTTTATACATTACTTTTGTACTCTGTAATATGCTCAACATCACTTTTTTCCACCATATGTAAAATCTATTCGTTAGGTCTAATATGTTCTGAGGCCCATGAAGGATGATAATTGCTTCTTTGGTGTCATGTAACTTCTTCCATGAATGTAATTCTTTCCTGTATTCTTGTTTCCCAAATTTTTGTTAGCCTTGCTAGGAATTATGATATATGAATACCTCTATTCTCCTAGGTTTGAGTTTAATTTTATTAAATGCTATGTAGAATGCAGTCTCTCTTCCTTACCTTTGGGGGATACAATATTTATATGTTGCAATTTTTATCTTGTTTACTTTTCTCCTATCATTCATATTATCATACTTACAGATTATTCGTGAAGTGTCATGTGGAGCTGTCCATGTGGTTGCTTTATCTGAGGAAGGCCTACTACAAGCTTGGGGTAATTCAGTAATTGCCTTGCTTTGTTCGCTATTTTCTTTATAAATATATTATTTGTCATATTTGTTTTGTAAATTTTATGTAATAATTGCCTTTATGGAGTTGACATGGTTAGAGGCTTATAAATTCACTCAGCATTAAATGTAGAAAAGTAAATCAAGCATTCACAAAGTGGGTTTCTGCTTTCATATGACCTACTAATCAGGTTTTTCTCACTGTTTTCATAAACCAGGCTATAATGAGTATGGTCAACTTGGCCGAGGTGTTACTTGTGAAGGACTACAGAGGCCTCGTATTATAAATTCTTATGCTAAGTTCCTTGATGAAACCCCTGAGCTTGTGAAGATTACCACAGTGTCATGCGGGGAGTACCACACAGCAGCCATTTCTGATAAGGGCGAGGTGTAAGTGATTTGAAGGACTTTCTTGATGGATATAAATTTAAACATGAAATTGTGGTTTTCCGCATGACACATTAGGGAATCTCACATCAGGAGACAAGATGCAATGGAAATGCTGTTGAGCTTAGTAATTTATTTGTGTGTTTGCAGAAGATACTCAATCTTTGTTTAGTTTCTTTTGCTCATTTGATTTAATACATGAACACAATGGTGTATTTATCTAGCCTAAGGAATAACTTGTTTTGCTTATATGTATTGTTTGGGATCCATAAACAATATTAAAAGTGATTACTTATGGAATTTAGCTTCTTGTGATAATATTTCGTCACTTTTAATATTTGTCCTTCTACCTTGCAGTTACACATGGGGGCTAGGAAATATGGGCCAGCTTGGGCATTCTTCACTTCAGTATGGGGATAAAGAGTTAATACCAAGGAGGGTGGTTTCCCTCGATAGTATTTACATAAAAGACGTGGCGTGTGGTGGTGTACATACATGTGCTTTAACTCAGGGAGGAGCTCTTTATGCTTGGGGTGGCGGTCAATCTGGACAGTTAGGCCTTGGTCCCAACACCGGATTGTTCTCGTGTGTTGCTAATGACTCTCAGACGTTTTTCCGAAACATTCCGGTTTTAATTGTTCCGAAAGGCGTGCAACTCATTGCTTGCGGACATTCCCATACTCTTATTTCTATGAGTGATGGTCGAATTCATGGATGGGGTTACAATAATTATGGTCAGGCAGCCAATGAGAAATCTACATATGCTTGGTATCCATCACCAGTTGACTGGTATGTATTTCTAGCTTAAGTAACTTCTTCATTATAATAAAAATAGGGGCAAACTTGGTGCTATAAAGCTCTTGCTATATGCATGAGATCCAGGAGGGGCCGGACCCACTTTGTGGATCTAGTGTAGGCAGTCTTACCTTGCATTTTTGCAAGAGGCTGATTCCACGGCTTGAACCTGTGATTGCATCGCACAACCTTACTGTTGCGCCAAGACTCGCCCTCAACATCTTCATGATAGCATAGTTTTTTATTTTAAACTTCCTCAATCACAGGTGTGTTGGGGAGGTTAGAAAACTAGCTGCTGGTGGGGGCCATTCAGCTGTGTTGACTGATGCTTGTTCATTAAAGGAGTTGTGTGAGTTTGTACTTGCTGAGAGTATGACTTTATCTAATGCTGCTAAAGTTGAGGATATTGCATACAGAACCGGCTCAGACGCCTTAGCTCGCCTTTGCGGAAGACTCAGGTACTTCATGTGATACATGTGATTCTAATATGCTCTTCAACTCAATTAGAGTATCATCAGTTTTAATTAGGATTTGAAAAGACTAATAGTTAACAATTGGTAATTCATTTTCAAAATGATAAACTGCATACTTTGTGATATCCGTTATCTGAAGTTCTTTTGGTAATAAATTTATACACTCTCAAAGTCCTTCTTACCCATGTACTTCAAAGGGAAAACGTGGTGCTATAAAGCTCCCGCTATCCGGGAGGTCCTTGAATGGGTCAGACCCCACTTTGTGGATCTAATGTAGGCAACCTTACGGTGCATTTTTGCAAGAGGCTGTTGATTACACAGCTCAAACTTGTGACCGCAAAGTCACAAGGCAACAACCTTACCGTTGCACCGAGGCTCGCCTTGTTCTTACCCATGTACTTAAACATACAAATACAATTGAACCCTAGGAGGACTCTTCTATACTGACACACAATTCATGTTTTTTGCCTTCATTTATTTGTCTCTTGCCTTATTATGATATTGGTTCTTATTTTTCGCTTTGGTGCTTCCTCAATGAACCAAATGATGATGCAATGGAAACAACTTCATGGCAGAGAGTATATGCTTGCTGGTGATGCTCATGAACAATACAAGGAGATGAAATAGTAAATCCTGACATAGCATGAGTATTAATAATGATTTGTTGTATTCATATAATGTAATATGTGTATTTATAATTGTAACATTGTTTTATTTTAGCAGAAGGAATCATGTAATATATGTATTTTTACTTAATGCCAAAACAATATGTATTTTAGAGCATATTGAATTGGCCTCTATTAAATCAACAGACCATTAACTCATTATGAATAATATCTCGAACTTTCAGAATGAGCATTTGATCTACAATGCAGTTCCTGGCCTCAAGCATTCTGAGCTTAAACTTCAGATGTGATTTCACTTTATGCTTTTTTTGAAGTGTATTGAAGTTAAATTTTGTTCATGAGAAAAGGTACTGAAATGGTTTTTTTACTTTTTTTATATCATATAATGATTTTTAAACATGTCTTGAATTAGATTTGTAATAATAAGCACAAGAACAGTATTTATGTCTTTTTAGGATTCTGAGGGTAGCCTTTAATCAACTGACTTCGACTTTCTGGCAGATTTACCCAATTTAAGAGGAATAACTTCTTTTTATTCAGAAAGATTACAGTTATCTTATTTCAGAAAGAAATAAAAAGACCAATCGTAATAATAATAATAGGGCAAATAACATAAATATAGTTAGATTTTTCACAAGTGTATTCTTTTGCGTCCTAAAAACTTTTTGTTGTTTGTATTCTCTCTAACTATATTTCCCCAAGAAAGAAAATATAACACGAAAATACCGGATTTACAATTTCGAAAACTTATACTTTATGGGGGTGTAAGTTACAATTAAATTCAATCTTGCCTTTCATCTTTATCCAAACTCGGTTCATAATTAGATGAAGCCCTGAAGCCATTGAAAAAAATTAAGAGCATTATGGAGGAAAACTCTTAGGTGGACTACCATCTTACTAGTTTGCTATATATATTTTCTTTGGCATTTTCTAATTTGAATCCCATCATGCATCATTATTGTCAAAATAATGGTGCACCATTTGTTTTGAAAAGTCTCAGTGCACTGCAGAGCCATTACCTAAATGTTATTCTACAATAGCAGAGACTGCATTCCCATTGATATAAAATATGCATGAATGGCACATCCTTTACAAAAAGATAGAGCAGATTTAAACTCAGGCATGTAGCCACTCTAACAGAGTTGATGTCTTAAAATTACATTTATCATATTAGTCACATACTTGACAGAACCATATGTCTAACTAGTTAGATGATGCAGCATCCATGGTGGGATGAGAGTACCACTACTGGGGGCGATTCGAGCTTCAACCGTTTCTTCCAGCGATAATCTTGCTTGTAAAGTCTCACTGCATCATTTGGACACTTTGATCATCTCAAACAGTGTGTCTAGTATGTGTTAGTAAAAATTTCTATATATATGCATATGTAGTTTCTAAGATCATATTTGCTGTATTTAGCAAAATTCTCTATATGCATGCATATGTAGCTCCTAACATCATAATGGATCTTCAGACAGTTTGTTTCAGCATGAAAGTCTAAGATTAAAGGTAGCTTCTACTAAAATGAGAAACAGTTTATATCCAGAGGATGAAATAATATGCTGTGTGCAATTTTTTGTCCATATTTATTCAATTTTGTTATTGAACAACCATTTTCCTTCCAAAATTGGAGACATGAACATTGAATAAGTCAGGGTATTAGAATACACTACAAATTATGTAAAGTTAAGACATTTGGACCATAGGATCATCACACTAACTTATGGCTTAAACTGTCAGTTTTATTTTATTTCTAGCACAAACTCACATAGTGACATGTATACAAGCAATGCAAACATTTTCTCCAAGGTATGTCAAAAATTAAAAGGATTGAAACCTTCTGTTCCCAAACAATGTCTCATGTCACACCAATAAAAAACTACCATGTAAGTTTGTAATTGCCTCACTCATGCCTCTTTGAATTGACTTGACAAGATTTCATTGGTGAGATATGAAATTGAGACGCCACTTAGGGACAAAAGATCTTGATCCTGTTAAAAACGGTTTTATTGCTTAGGTTGACATTTTGATCACCCTTATGCTTCAATTGTATTCTGCATCACCAATAGCTAGAATCTACATCCTAAGGGTTGTGACCTTGTCTACAAGACATGTTTAGAAGAGAGAATCAAGATAGGTATGTACCCGTGAGTTAGAGAAGGAAACTGTGTTTGTGGTGGCATTAGCTTTGGAGAATATAAGTTGGAGGTGGATGAACATTGTTGGCCTGTGGTTTCTGGGCAGCTCTGTGGTCCTTCATCAGTTAGTTTCTTTGTCTTCTCTTTCTCCTTCATCTAATCATAAATGTAATAAAAGTTAGTTTTTTCTTCAATCATTTCTTGGATAGAAGATTTAGATTGAAATGTTAATAAGGAATATGTAACTTCCACCTTTGCTAGCTTGCTGTTTTGCTCCTGCAACGCCCTTGTCTGTCATATGCACATAAAAAACATCTTATAAATTTCAAATGTTTTTAAATCTTCTTAAAGTAATAAGAAAAATAGTTCTAGATCACTTATAGAAATTTAAATTAATAAATAAACTCTACTACGAAAAAAAGTCTCAGAAAAACAAAGTAGAAACAGTGACATGTAAGATTACTTTCACTGATGTCATCCAATTAGCTTCTCTCTGTATGTCTGGAGATACTTCTACAATTGATTTCATAGCTGAAATCAATTCTGAGAAGAAACTTTTGTGAATAACTTATGAGTGTAAGAATTGATTCTAAGATCGAGAAGCTATCAAAACATCCTATTTCTTAAGGTATGAAAGTCATGTAACCTTGTAATACACGCAAGCGTTGCTTTAAGAAGTATTGCACATGAAATTCTGTTGCAAACTAAACATCAAAGACTCTCACTATAGACTTTCAGCTATTCCATGTTGTTGTTAGCATCTAATTTACAAGCATGCAGTCTTGGCAATTCTTAATATCATTCTCAACCCACAAAAAATCTTACCTTTTTATGCATCTCTGAGATGTTTTGATTCATAATTTGGTTCTGCAGAAATCATATTGATCAGTCAGTACTCTAAGATCAACTAAAAAAATGTTACTTGTCTAATGCTATTTCTTTAATTTTAAGATTACATTTATTTTCTTCTATTGTTTTTATCTTCTCATTTCTTGTAATTAATAGTAAGCATTCTTTACCTTTCTTGTTCGGATGCGCTTTAGAGATGTGTCAAGCTGTTGCTCCAAACTCTGAAGCACTTTAGTACTCAAGGGATCCAAATCTTGTCCCACAAAGTTCCTACATTAAGATGAGATAAGCTATTATAGCATGCTTTCCATAATACTGTTGATTTTGAAGCATGACATGAAGTGATTCTAGAACATCTTACAAAGAATCTTATAAACAAGGTACCTTATGTTCCTCTCCAAGACTTGAACTTTAGCAGTGAGCTTCATGTATTCGAAAGACCAGTTTCCCTTCAATCAAATGATCTTCAATTATACTAATGTGACTAGCATGGAAAGATAAATTCATATTTATGTACATTCATCATATGCATGACAAGAACACTTGGCAATTTGACCAATGGGGATTATTTCAGCACCAATTTTTTTTTTCTTAGGTACTAGTGATGCTGATTTTGATCTAACACATATATTCTTAACGGGAGGTATTCTTATGGGGCCAACTCTCCCAACAAGTTTTTTTACTCATACAGTAAGATTCGAACTCGAGACCTTACTTAAGGAAAATCGAACATGTACCACTGAACCAACCACCATTGGTAAACCGGTGATACTGATTGATTATCAACTATTGTTGATTATTAGTAATAATTGATATAGTTCAAACATATTGTGA